>NW_026889760.1:655000-810000 GCF_033153115.1 Saccostrea echinata | reverse complement strand
CCACTTTCCAGCATTGGTCAATCAACTACCTTTCACTCCCTAATTCTCGACACATACATGTACTTTAGCCAATCTGTGTGTTTTATCTACCTCCCAACCCTTTATAGTCGTCTCTACACGCAATAAACTAGCTTGATTTTAATTGTCTGTTGGATTGCAGAAAATTCAAATACAGTTCTGCAGCTATATTGCTACCAACTATGAAATATCTCTTGACAGGTTTGTTAGGCATATACTGTATTGCAAAAAAAATTCTTCTCTTGTATATAATCATGCCATCATCAACAGTTTGTTTCTTTATTTTTTTTTACCTATCAATAAGGTACATACATATTTATAAACCAAGACCAATGTACCTGTGTCAGATTCAAACAATGTTGATTCGGTATCATCATCACTGCATCCGTCTCGCTACCAAATGAATGTTCGCTGTCAGAATCATATTCATCAAAATCAGAGCCAGAATCCGAAGACTCGTTGACAGTTTATGCACTTTATGCACCGGAATCTTTTTCTGAAGATCGTGATGTACGAAACGTCGCAGGAAGCCACTATGTTTACACGTGGTTACGGAACCATCGATCCTGATGGATTTCATATTTTTTAGACTTTGTATTTTATGGTATAAAACAGTATTTTTTCAATAGAACGATATATCAAACATAAATCTACTAGAACAAAAGATGAATTTATATTTTTTTTTCATAGTTCTTTGTTTTCTTTGTCTAATATTTTAATAATTTTATAATCCTGCCAAATTAAAATACTATTCCTTAACTATAATTAACCTGATTATTTTCAAACATTTAAGTAATAAGTTTCAATTTCATCAGATTGAGTTATTTTTTTCCTTAATTCATGGATTTCTAAGGCTATTATAAAATGTTGTGCCAAAAAATAGACACATATCTTTATACCACCGCGTTGATTTCGATCACGGCAAAAATTGCTCGAATAGTGCGCGAAGTTTAACTCTTAAACTAGCAAAAAAATGTTACAAATAATAAAGGAGAAATATGTACATTATTTTATTGTAATTGTTTTTTTTTTCTCTAATGATGCAAGAATTATTCTAATATTTGTAATATAACGAAGTTATGAATGTTTGTTTCCACTATACTCATTCGTAGAAATGCGTATAATTATATGCCATGAAAGGGGACTAGGGTTAAACTGATAAGTCTTGGTCACATTCATGTATTTTATAGATAGGCCACTAGTATGTAACAAATTACATTCACAGAAATGGACAAATTTCTTAAAATGAAACATAATTTATGCCTAAAACGATTAGATGACATACATCTGTTCGTAAACAATCATTATCTACATGTACCTTCTCTACAGAAGAGTGCAACAGGGGAGATAATTCTTACAAAAATCTAAATGAATTGTAATTTTTTTTTTTTTTTCAGGAAAAGCAGAGAAAATATTTATTTATAGCTTTTATAAAATTCAAAATAATTTTTATTCTTTATATCTGTAAATATATTACATGAAATTAATTAAAATTACTTAAAATGTTAAACTTATAAAACCACAAATTTTTCTTTCATTTGAATTCAGTTCAGATGATTTCATTACGATGTTACTTTTATGTCCTTGAGAGTCCAAAGGTGGATTTTACATATTGGTGGGATAATATCTTAGAGGTTCCTAATTGCACAAAATTCTGAAAAAAGAAGCGTCACTTTCTAAGAAATATTTCCTTGAATATTGACAAAATTTAATTATTATCATTTCTTGGCACCATTCCAATATTTGTGCTCTTGGGACAGCTTTATATATAGGGATATTACAAAAAAATTGATTCCAACATAATCTTACAGCTCAATTCTGTGAGAAAACATTCCCATTTACTTCTTATGTTTTTTTTTTTTTTTTTTTACTTTAAAATATTGAAATTGTCATTTTTACATCAACCTTTTTGCAATTTTCCCTGGAATATTGACCAGAATGAATTATTGACTGTTACTAAAATAGAAACAACCAATGCAAAAATAAACAACATATTTCTGACTCTCAATGGGTGTCCTTTAAGTTAATAATAAAAATCAGTTTGTTCTTGAGACTCCCTACTGCAGCCTATTTCTCTATTTGCATGTTTTTCTCATAGACATGCTCTTAAAGGAAACAATAATTACATAACCTGCAAACGTCACGTAATTTCACATGATTGTTCACAAACTAAAATACATATAGAAACTAAAAACTGTGTTGCTTTTGCAAAAAATAGTTTTTGTCAGCCCCCCTTTCTATGCGATTTGCCGGCATTTTGAATATTGCATGCACTACATTTAGTAATTATTATTGCTTTGAAATTTTAACTGATTGACCAAGCCATCTAAGAGAACTCCTGCGGATAGAATTAGGTGGAACAATAAGTCCCTGGCTTTGTTCAAGGTGAAATAAATGGAAAAATGGAGATATTGGCATATATAGACATATTTCGATTTCTTTTCTTCAAATGTTAAAGTACATTGTCAATTGCAAAGAATGCCTATAATTCCGACTCATTGTTAGAGTTATGTATAATGATTGAAGTTTAAAGATATCGACAGATACAAGTAATAAGAAATCTAATTTATAAATTAAATCTGTGCTATCTGAAACTCATATCGATACATTGTCTGATCTGTAACAGTTACGAAAACCCTTGCAGAAGGCTCATTCGAGATTCTAGTTTCGAAATACGAGATTTGAGATTTGAAAATAAGATTTTTTATATATTCTTCAAAACGTTACCCAAAATTCATTTTTATTTTGTTTTGATACATATAACATTTTTTCTTGCATTATTATTTAAGCAAATGACCCATTTGTTATAAATATATTCAGTGATTTCTTGATAGTAAAAACTTAATAAAGGGGAGTAATCAAATATTGAATCCGCCTTTTGATTGTTTAGTTTGGATCTTGAATCTCGAAACTCGAATTTCGAATCTCGAATTTCGAATCTCGTATTTCGAAACTCGAATCTCGAATGAGCCTTCTGGGCTTTCGTATTACTGGATTATTATGCTACAATCAACCTTTTGTCCCCGAAAGCGAAGGGACATTTAATCTCGTTTGTCTGTTTGCCTCTCTGTCTTTTTGTCTGTCAGGTAATTAGTCTGTCTAGCTGTCTGTCAGTGCATCTGTCACAAAAACTTTAATCTTGGTCATAACTTCTGAATGAGAAAAGATAGGGCTTTCATATTTCACATGTACATTACCTGTGACAGGACCTTTTCAAATATACATGTACTTTGATTTTTTTTTACCTTTTGCCCTTTATCTTGAAGTTTTACCTACATTTCAAAAAAATACAATGGTTATAACATATAACATTTGAATGAGAGAAGATAGGGCATTCATATTTGACATGTGCATTAGTGTGCAATTCGTTTCCAATCATACTATATGATTTTTAACCCCATGACCTTGATGTTTGACTAATTTTCAAAACTTTAGACATTGGTGATAACTTTTGATTGAGAGAAGATATGGCGTTTGTATTTGACAATGACGTTACCTGTGACAAGAAGTTTACGAATGTGGTATGATATTTGACCCATTGACCTTGACCTTCAAGTTTGACGTAATTTAAAAAAAATATCAATGCAGATAAGTTTTGAAGGATAGAAGACAGGACATTCATAATTGACGTGTGCATTACCTGTGAAAAGATGTTTCCAAATGCACTATGATTTTAACCCCATGACCTTGAAACTTGACCCCATTTTCGAAAAATTTTAACATTGATGATAACTTTTGAATGAGGGAAGATAGGGCATTTATATCTGACATATACATTACCTCTTTCAAGACCTTTCCGAACGTACTCTGTTTTTGACGTCGTGACATTGACCTTTAAGTTTAAGCTACTGGCACATACATTGATGGGAAAAAATAAAATAAAAAAAAAACCTGATAATGTTTCTATAATTTTTTTTCTTTAAAAACTTAATATTATTTTTAACTTTGACTTTGACCACAAGTTAAGGAGGCTGGGGGTCAACAAATTAACCATCAGATATAACTTAATTTTTAGATATGATATCTTAAGCTGTCAACTATCATTTGGCAAATAAAAATTTCATACATTTTAGTTTTAAAATTTGATCATTTTTGTATATCTTTATATGGAGCTCTTCTTCTAAAGGAGATCAATATAGTCTGAAAATGGCCACAACCACCCAGCCCTCTTAATCCTTTTAATATTTTTGAGACCACTTGTTCATCTAGATCACGCAGAGTAAAAGTATTTGTCCCGCTTGGGACAGATTCCTGGAGAAAATTAAAAATGTCCTTTGTTTAGAGGAAACATATAAATACTGCCTTATTCTCATGAGTCAGGTCGAAAATTGGTATACACATGTGCACGTTAAAAAAGCTTCGCTTAGAAATTGGAAATCTTTTAATCTTTTAATACTGTCAAAATCAACTCATTTAGTGGAGCGGAAAGTTGAATAAATATTTCACTTGGTGAGATAAGCACCAAATTAGGCATGACCGTTCCCTGTTTAGTATCTGAATAGGAAATATCGTTCGCCATTCAGGATAAGGCCATTATCAAAATGGCGGCCATGATTTTCAAAATGGCGTCATTTCTTATCTTGCTTATTTGGCATTTTCATTTTTTTTTCTTAAACATTTTAAAAAACTTTGAAAATATTCAAACAAAATCTGATCCAACATACGATTAAAGTGATATATTTTATGTATATATACAGTGAACATGCCCTAAAGTACAGGTTGCTGCTGTTTTAGAGCAGTTACAGCTGCATAGAGCAGTACATGATAATTCTTACCTGAAACATTTGCAGTTACACAAGCAAGTAATTCTACGCCTATTCAAGTACATTTTGTCATGAGACTGCCATTGGCGCTAAAGATGTCCTTTGTGGGACACAAAATCCGCCATCTTTTTCACAAATTACTTTAAGGGTAATGGTTAAGTTTGCGACTTTCATTTCGGCTAACTCCATTTATGCTCTGCTTCCAAGTGGTGATGTGCTCATAAAAAGCAGGCCTTGAGGAAAGAAATGCCAAGGGAATCCTGTTTACCTTAAAGAAGTCAAGAAAGATGGATTTCATGTTGATGTTGAATATTCTAATTTTGGTGTTCTCTGACGTTGCTGTGGACTTCAATGCTGATCATAGCAATGCTAAAGCTGAATTACCTTTGCTAGCTTTAGCTTAAATATTTAGGTCAGTTCTCCTATTTTCTTAATGATACTACTACGATAAAAAAATTGATTGTCCTCTTCTATATCATCCTCTTCGATGTTATATTTCCTCCATTCTTGGTGATATTTGATTTTACGGATTTATGAAACATGTTAAAATTAGCGTTTGTCGTGTTATGGTTTTATCATGGTGTTTATCGTGAAGACAGTTAACCTATGGTATCGTGTGTGGTTCCTATTGTTTCGCGCGTGTATTATGTCGTATCGTGCTTGTATCCTATCGTATCATACGTTTATCCTATCCCATCGCGTATCTTGAAAAGAATAACGTTGCGGGCATCGAACGTTCATGCACATGGGGCCTAAAATGAGAAACTTCGCATTTCCAATAAACATGTTTGGCAGTACCAAGATGCCACTAGGTAAGTACTCTCTCTCTCTCTCTCTCTCATATATATATATATATATATATATATATATATATATATATATATATATATATATATATATATATATATATAATGTGTCAGTATATTATTTTCCCTAAAGACAAGACAAGAAATTGGAAACTTATGGGCCTCAATTAACCGACGTTAGGTCAGAAAATTTTTTCTTTAAACCAATTTTCAAACGAATTTGTGAAACAGTGTAAATAGTATGATTATGTAGAAACAAAAATGTCTACTTCTCTTTTAATACCATCAATAGTTTCTAGTGATCTGTTTAAAATGAGTAAATTTGTATCATCGTATTATCATAGTTTGCTTCATTTATTACCAATTTATTATAAAGTGTATTACCTATATATATTTGCTATTAATTTATAATCAGAAAGTCGATCTTAAAAACATTTCATCAGTGGATTGAATATTTGAATTATGCAAGTATGAAAAAAGTCATCACTAAATCCTGGCTTGTTTTTGTACTATTTTTAGTTTTGTAACAATTTATAGGAAATAAAAGAAATGTTTTCACAGCATAATATAGAATTCCATATTTTAGTTGTTGTTTTAATTATGTACATTTAACATGTAAATACACACACAGAGACACGACTTTAAATGATGTCTTTCATCATTATTATATGATTTGAAACTAAAACACTTTCAATATTCAAAAATGACACTCCCACAGCAAGCTGAAGAAATTATAGTCTTGATAATCAAAAGAATCCCTGCTGGGATGAGCATAGCAGTAGCCAGGATTGGAATAGCGCATGTAACTGAATCCACGACAATTGACATCCCTCCAACAGGACTGGTTACATTCATTGTGAGAAAGCTCTCCTTGGTAGCTCTGTGAGTATCCAAACGCTCTGTCGTTTTTATGTAGATCTGTAATATCAATATTTAAAAAAATCAAGACATCTCAAGAAAGAAGAATGGAGAATCTGAAGTTTGCTTAAAAAATAAAATTCATCTGTACTTCTGTAATTTAATTAAATGTTTATTATAAAATTGAGAAGTAAACCACCTTTTCGGAGACAAAGTTATTTTGATAAGGATGAGGCTAATAGCCGTAACTAGATGACGCTTAAATATAAAACCCGGAAATACCCCTCAAAACCCATGAATTCACACAAAATAGTGATAAATAAAAATAACACAATCTTGTATGTATTTAGATCACATAAATTCATTTTTATACATAAATACACTTATAAAGTTGAGAAGTTACCGGAATTTAAGTATGTCCTTTCCTTCAATAATATTATAAATATAAATGATGAATAAATAACGAGCATTTCATTAAAAATCACATATAACCATACTGAAGCACATTGTCTTGTTTAAGTTGTAACATCTGTTGAATTGCGAGCAGTCTTTGCAGGAAGTTTGTCCAAATTCATTCTGGAATTGAGAGCCTGGACATAAAATATAGGACTTCTGCCCATCACTGGGCTGATAAATCCCCGGACTGCACTCAGTACACTTACTTTGCCCTGTTTGTTCAAGATAGAATATAGTATTCAGTATTCTTAAATGAGATGCTGTAAAAGACATTTAAAAAGTGAGGAAAAAACAACGAGAATCATAGTCTGTAGAATTCACATAACTAGCAAGAATTACCTTCTTTTGACTGATAATTTCCAGGTTCGCAAAATTTGCAAGAATCTATGGATAACAGTATATAAAAGATTAACCATCCTTCGACAAATTTATGGTTAAATAATAAAATGTGCCTAGTTATACTGACTTCAAATAAAAACTGTACATTAATGATAAAGAACAATCATGATAAACCTTTATTAGGGATGAAGTGAACTACTCTGTGAAAACCGGGGCATAAAAAATGATAAATGACCAACGCACTTTATATCCTGCATCGTGAATGTATTGATTTTGTTTCTTATATATTGTTGATGTAGTTGACCTGTTTATTTTAGGTGGTATAAGTAATTGCAAACATAAACCCTAGTCGCTATCACGAAGTAGCTCTAACAGTACATGTACTAGTATTCCTATTAGTGCAGAACTGTAGAACTGTAGCTCTCTGGTTAAAAAAGAAATGGACAGATTAACCAGGGAGCTACAAATCAATGCATTGTAAAACCCTTCGATCTGCGACAAAAATGTCTTTTTTAGTATGGGGGTTTAACGTTGCAGCCATTACAGAAAAAAGATTACAATACCTATTTACTTTTATTTTTTTGCAACAGCTGCAACATAAATTCCCATACCAACAACCCAAGAAAGCATTTTATTGTTTAGATTTATCACCCGGGCTTTATTGGTGATGCATTGATATATCATTATAAACATTGATAATTTATATCCCAGCAATGTTGCAATTCTTTATTGATTTTGAGTAAAAGTTTATAATTATTGAACAATGAAATATGGAGAAAACGAACAGTAAGCAAGCTCAAAAGTCGATCAGGTGCCATGGAGGAGTAAGCATCCTCCGTCGACTGGTCACACTCGCCGTGTGCTCCTTGTTATGATAGGGCAACGGAAAAATCCGTAGACAATACAGTATCTAAGTAACGGCCTAACAATTATGAAAAGCGTCAGTCAGCATTCGATAGACTGTACTAGCTGACAAGGTCATTGTATCGACCATAGAACTTGCTAAATCATGACTGTTGACATTCTCTTTTCATCAACTTGTTTTTCAATAGTTTGCCTCGTTTTAGAAATTGTTCGTAAAGCATGCCCTTGAGTTGCGGATCAACTGGGAGACATAAACTCCAAATACAAGTTATAGGGTATATTGCTACATAAATAAGGGAAGCTGACGATAAAAAAGTATGTCATCAAGTTTATCATTAAGTTTTGTTTTTATGTTACCAATAACGTCTTTTTCTAGTAAAATATCCAAATATGAAATAGATGTGTCAGACTCTGTGGTATCTTTTTTTTTTCAAGTTCACTGGGATATATCGAGTCAATATATGTTATTGAATGGAAGCAACTATTGTGAATTGATAATACGTAGTCGATATATCTAAATGTCGAGTTGAAGCCCTCAGAAAGTGTTTTCTTCTTTTCATGTATAGTTTTTGAGTAAATTCTGCTTCATACTAATGCAAAAACTAATAATGCTAATATGGGGGCGTAATTGGTACACGTGCCCTGGGAACTCCGACAGATTGTTGGAAGACTAGATCACCAAAAAGTACATAGATATTGCCAATCAGAAACTCATGCATCTTTTGAATATCAACTTCAGAGTACTTGTATGTTCAATCAGAATGTTTTTAAAAAATGATTTTGCAAATGACCAATGACAAGGTAAGTAAATTAACAAGTTCCATTTGTTATTGAAAAGCAACTGTCTATGATGTCATAAAGTCTGGCCTTTAATTTATCGGGGGGGGGGGGGATGATTGTATGATGTGTTGAAAAGTCGTAACTTTTGATGTTATTGATTTTGGTAAAATTTTGTGATTTCAAATTTTCTAACAATTCCTTGGAGTTTTTAAGTATCCACACACTTCTCAAATATTGTTACACAGTACTCCTGACGTTTCTCTTTCACTGCTATTAATATTTTAGTGAGTAGTAAAGAAAATGGAGGCTTGGTAGAACATTTATTGGAACCCTCTGTGTATCTTTGTTTGTAAGGATTTTTATGTAGTTTAGGAAACCAGTATAAGTTTGGTAATTCAAATTCAATTTGGTTGATCGGAATATTAAAAATATTTAAAACTAACGTATGATTTTGAAGAATTTCCTCCTTAGAAAGGGAGCTAGGGTTTATATTGGGTTACAACCTGCAGAATTAAACCTCAGCTCTTCTAAAATACAATTAAAATAATGATCCTTACAAACAAAGACAATATTGTTCCTTGCTTTGTCAGCTGGGATCAGTACAAAATGATCGTGTAGTCTATCTAATTCTTTTTTTTTTCACTTGTGAGTTATTGAAGACAGAGGGATAGATAATTTTCATATTGTTGCTCAATTGCTTAATGCGAGATTTCAACATCCATCTGATACTTTTAATCCATTCTGACAAAGTGTCAAGGTCTTCTTTTTATGTGGGTCCATCACCTGGCATAATCCTCCACATAATTTATAATGTTACAATTTAATAAAATTATGACGCCAGTTGAAAGATCGGGGTTCCCATAAATTTTGGTCCTTTTAAAATAAGTCAAATTTAAGGTCCTCGTTAATAAATATCTTTACGTCACCAGTAATGACGTGTCCAGTGGAACTATAGTTTTAGAGTGAAGAAGAACATGAGCAATCGGAGATAAATATGTTTTTACAAATAAATACATGCATCTTGAATGTAATATCAAACAGGACAAATGACCTACAGTTTTCTCTTCGTAATTAGGTTGATAAGTTCCAGCAGGACAAAGTTTGCAATGGCTCGATCCAGTTGCATCCTGATAAGTCCCAGGAGGACATTAAAGACACTGCCAACTACCACTTTCTGCACTTTACCGACCAACAGCACAGGACAGACACTAGGAAAAAGAATTCAGTGCATGATTACATGTAGATTTTATTTTGAAATTATAGTGAAAATAAGCTTACAGTTGACCCCCCTTCATCAGTTTGATATGTGCAAGAACTACAGGATTTACAGTCACTAGATCCGGGTTGGTCCTGGAAGGTCCCTTTTGGACACACAGCACAAAAATGCATGCCAGTTTGGTTGCTATAATGACCAATAGAACAAGATGTACACTAGAAGAAAAAAGAAAAGTGTTAGAGAAAACAGTTCAAGTTTAGTGTCTTAGTGTCGCCTACACGTATATCTTCTGTTGAATGTGCATGCAATGTAAGTGATATTCCTAATTTCCTTGTATTATGGTTAGGAATCACAAAGCATTGTTATAAACAAAATGATATGGTTGGAAAACGTAATTATGCCCTCAAAAGTTAGTGCAGAGTATGATACACAAACACATGTGAACGCGCTTTAACGTTTTAAGACTAGCACAGTTTGCTTACACACAGTACAAACAGGCACTTTGGACAAGCAATGTTTTGTCGTATTATGCTTAAGGTGCAATATTTAAAATCTTCATCATTTAACAGTAGGAGTTTTCAAACAGATGTTTTTATACTCAAAGTGTCACAATATCTTCTCTAGCAGTAATGTTTTATTTATTGGTTCAATTGTTTTACTAGTACATGTATTTTATACGTTTCTAGAACAACCATGAACAAAAGTTCTATATTACTGACGTGAATACCGCACCAAGAATCGAAGGTTCATTGCTTTTAAATCATGATCATATCAAGTTCTAATAAATATTAGAGAATCAATAGAAATATAAATACAATTTAAATCAAATATGCGCTGAAACACCTTTGTGTATGATAAAATGATTGATTGATTATTGTTGTTTTACGCCGAGTCGGCAATATTTCAGCCATATTTCGGCGGAAAATGTAATATACTACAAAAAGTTCGTATATCTTGCGAAAAATATAATATCGTGTGGTGTGCAGTGAAATACCGCTAACGACAAGTTTTTAGTTTGCCATGCAGTACCGAGTCAAACTCTTAAATTTTGTGAGCTACGATATAATGGTATGCATATCGGAAATAATAAAATTTAAAAAAATCATATTAAAGGGGCATGTTGTATCATGCAAAATGTGTGCACAATTTATAGAACCTATACCAGCGATTAAGAAAAGCAATCCTAAAATCAGAATTCCAAGCAAGCAAACATTAATCGATGAATGTTGAAGTGCAATATTGAATGCATTTGTGCACGTTACAATATAACTTACAGTCGTTTGTCCTTGTTTAGTTTGAAAAGTCCAAGTGGGACAGGGCTGACAATAGCCTGACCGAAGCTGATCTTGATAGGTTCCTGGCTGACGCATCAAACACCAGTGCATGCCATTTCCAGTGCTGTATTGACCAACTGGACAAGGTTCACACTGACCATCCTTACTATATGTTCCAGCTACACAATCTGTCCAAAGAGGATAAATTATACTTTGTTCATGAACGTAAACTTGATATTATAGAAATCTTTTGAAGGTACATACATATATAACATCAGTGTATCTGGACATGTATAAAGATTTCGTCCAGCAAGGTTAAGGAAATAAGTATATGAAGCAATACTGCATTTCCAAACTTTCATTACGAATTAACATTTGAATTTGTTTTAGAAGATTAAGTTTCTCATAGAATTGTAATTGTTAAATGTTCAAACTCATTTTAAGGAGATGTGACTAAACACATTTTATTGTGCATAGTGTACTGCGTTCACATTGCTCCGAGATCCCATTTTTTGCAGTTTTATATTCTCAAAAATTTTGAAATATATCATGATTTATTTTTTTTTTATATTCAAATTATTCGGATTTATTATTAAAATAATTCTACCGAATTGCTTTTAAAATGATGATAAATAAAGAAGTTATAATAAAAGTCGTATTTTTGGAATGGCCCTCGTACATTTATGCTTACATGACTATGGTGTGGTATTTATGTAATTTTGATATTGTCACAAAGTTGTGTATTAACTAGACTTTGCTAGTGTTATCTATTTACATGTATATCAGATTCTGTTATTTTATCTAATAATACAAGTACTGTGCTGTGATACTTCACTTATTCGTCATAATTATAAGCTTATATATATATATTTATATTCTTTCATTCAGAAACGCATGATTAATAAAGGTTAATTCTGGTTGAGCTGCCAGATATTATTACAGTAACTCATTATATACTGTTTTGACTTGATTAAAACAAAATTAATCAGAAAGAGATAAATACTATTATAAGAAAATATGATAAATGTGTTACCTGTTGATAAACACGTGGCACTGTCGTGTGTATTTACAAACTTGAATAAGGATGGACATATGGAATCCCTACACTTTCCCAAAGTTGCCTACATTTGTATCAAATATAGCTGCAGAACTGTAGCTCTCCGAAAAAAAAAAATGACAGACCGGAGAGATACAGTGCCACCCATAGAAAAAACTGTTTATTTATTGCGCACAGAAAGTGTGCTGTTTCTCGATTTATTTCTCCGTATTTTTAAACTGCAATCTCTAAATATTACTGACCGTTTTTTACTGACACATTTTTGCACAATTCCCACATCAAAACATTTTCTATAACCGTTGTTAATAGCCCTCCTGGGCCTGACATTAAGACCATCCAAAATTTCGCTTGTTAATACTGCCATTTTGGGTGGCTAGACAATTCGACCAAACGCGCTTCGTAAAGATGTCAACTACAAGAGTAGTTGATAGAAGTCTAAGGAATTTTTTTGAAATCGAGCTTTTGTGCAGTTGAGGTAAGAATTTGGAGAAATAAATCCAGAACCGAGCGCAACTTTTTGTGCGCAATAAATATACAGTTTTTTTCTATGCGTGGCACTGTAGCTCTCCGGTCTGTCAATTTTTTTTTCGGAGAGCTACAGTTCTGCAGCTATATCAAATAGAAATACAAACTTACCATCATATTTTAGCAAAGTATCTAAGAATATACATTTAAAACTATTTAAAATACATGCATGAATCATTGAGAATGATACAACACAGTTTAGATAAGGGATTCTGTTCACGTCGTTAATGAATGACTGATTTCACATTAAACAATACGATAAACTGTATATAAAATCGTAATTTTCTCGGCTCGACTCAAGAATTTTGATATTACCGCAAATTTCCACAAAATTTGGACAATCCCGGATATTACCTCTTATAAGGTTTACCACTTAATATGTTTATACAGATTAATAATATTGTGAATTAAAATTTGTTCTTGGATAACTTTTATAAATTACACTACTGAACAAAGTCAAATACAAAAGATTTTCATCTTGGAATGACTTACGTCATACCATTTTCATATCAAAATTATAAAAAAAAATACTAGATGCAAATAATAAACTTTAACCATTTTCACAAGCACAAAATCAATCAAAAAATACCTCAGAAGAATTCACAACATTGGCGTAAATGTAATCAGTATTCTGAGCCCCTTCCACAATTATTTCAGCCGATTTAGTATTAATTTCGCATGAAAACCTTTTTTTATTATAATTGATAGATTGGCAGTGTTTGCTTAACAGACAATCTTTAATACAGGCATGTTCGCCGATATTTGGTAACTTCTCAGTGGTAAAACCATCCAAACGGTAACCATAAATGATGTTCTCAGAACAACTATGAACAGAGAAGACAACAAACCCAAACACGAAGAGCAGAAGTGTTCTCATCATCGTTCTCTTATTTTAAGATTTTCTTATTTTGAATGCGTTTTAAAGAGTTTTTATCAAAGATTATTATCCCACAGGTGAGCATACCTGATAGTCGATATGCTTTTAGTATCTGTAAATAAAGAAGGGTATTTTATGTTAGAAAAAATATTTGAGTTTTATCAAATAAGCACTTATAGCACAAACGAGTTAAAGGTAAGCAGGGGGTACAGATTGATTTTGTTTTTTAATCGTAAGTAGTGGCTTTTACTCAAAAAGGCTTTGCTTATCTAAAACGAGACTTTTAATCGATTTCCTAACCTTCTCACCAAAGAAAATGTCCTGAAACAAATAGGAAAGAAGGCATTTATAGAAACAAAAACAGGTTTTCATTGAAAACCTTGTTTATTAAACTTAACATAAACTGACAGTTATTTTTGCAAACAATGACGAAAATAATAATACGAAATTTCAGAGACAAGATGATTGACGCAAAAAAGGGAAAATTGACAAAAGTAGAAATTTTTGCATGGACCATGCAAATTTTTCAATTCCTAAAAGTATAAGGTTTCATAAAATTAAAGGTTTCAAAAACCTAAAAAAGTTATTTTTATGGAGAAAAAAAATGTCTGGCCCAAAATGAAAATATTGTTTGATTCCCTCCTCCTTACTGTACGATTGGTCTAAAAAAGTGGAATATTGGTAGACCAAGAATTTTGATACAAACCTTAAAGATAATTAGAAGATACATATATTACATATTTTTCTTTTATTTTTGCATGCTTCAATTCAATGTCGTTTAAGAGTTTTACAGTAGGTATAAATAAAAGTTGGGTAACCTTGACATGGACAATAACAAGGTGCAGTAGATACAACCATAGTTTTTTTCTGGCACATATATTTTGCACTCTTTACACACTCCCTTTACATTGTAAAATTGGCTTAGCTTCCATTATTTCCCCGTTATTTTTATAAATGTTTTGATTTATGAAACAAATAACATAAACGAAATACATTAGTTTGACTGAATAAAAATGTCGCATTAAACTTTAGAGTAGAAAAGGAAAGAATTCGACATATTCACGAAAATTTGTCATTGACATTCCTTCAATTTTTAGAGAAAAAATGGAAAGCAAGTCAGAATAGCGTTTCAAGAAAGTCATACACTTATGTTCAAGATACATGGATATGAGATATTGATAAAAGGGTTTTCAACGTAAGAATTATATCAGAAAAATAAATTATTATTACTTTATAGTAAATGATTCTTCTTCCACTTAAATTTAACTTCTTTAATCAGTAATCATAGTTTGTGTTTTAGTTATTTAATTTTTTTGTTGTAGTCTTAGAAACAACAAGCTTGTGTAGTTTAAATGTTATATTGCAGTAGACAATACGTATTTTCGAATCCCATAGTATTATAAGAAACATCTAGGCTACAGCTATGCTTTGTTTATTGTCTTGTATTCTTTTTCAAACTGGCTCTAACCTACAACCTATAAATGTATCGCGAGAGACCAGGTGTCTTGAAATTAAATTTCATTAACAATCGCAGGGGTGTTAATATCCTTCCTCACTTTCAAAGTTCTTAGTTAACGTCATGTCTGTATCCAGCACTCAAAAAAATGTATGTATATGATATGTTTTATCATGACAATGGTTTATTTATTTATCCCTTGATCAGTACTATGAGGAGCTCCATCTTAAGATATTGCAAGAGTTATTCAACAAAATTCAGGACTTTAAATGGATATGAATTAGACGATGTTTCTATCTTTCAAAATTTTTGGTAGAATTTAGTGACTTTCAGCTTTTCGTTTCCAACAATATATTGCAAAAATTGTAAACAGAACCTTCTTTTTCAGAAGAGCAAACTTCGGGCATGTTTAATTTTTATACATCCTTGAACTTTTTTAAAGAACTTAATTCTTTTTATAAAAGTACGTAGCAAATTGGACACAACCGATAAAACATAAACACAAACAATAATTCAGAGCTCGAGCTTATGTTTACAAACAGTTGTTTGTAATAAGTGCAATTATTCATCAAACTTCGGAAATTATTGAAATTAACAGGGAAAACAAGTTTGGCTTTCCAGAAAGCCTGAAATGTCATCTCTTTGGCTTCATTAATAGACAGTGGAATGTAACATTTTTTCCTCAGCGATTACAAGGACAAGAACTTGTTTCCAAAAAAAGGGGGGTAGTCAGAAAAAAAATACAACTTACCTGAATAATCTTACACTAGGAAAAAAAAGGGGGTGTTCAAACTCGAAATTCTTATTTCGTGGATGGGGAGGGAAGATTTAAACTTTATGACTTTCTCGAAAAACACATTGGAAAGGGGGGGGGGGTTATGAATATGCTGCAACAAAAATGTGGGGAAAGGAGAGGCAAGCTGCCTTTCAGTGAACATTTGCAACAGTAATTTCAAATATTTTTTTTTTTGTATATGTGTTTAAAAGCTGTAACCACTAAGCAGTATTTGTAAAATTTGTAAACAATTGTTATACAAGAAGATGGGTAAAACCTTTGCGTTCCTATTGACTTTACATCACAGCAGCTTACTCGGACAACAGCCAAGAAGTTTAAAGCGCTAAACTGAATTAGTCCAGTGTAATATGGTGAGACCCCCCCCCCCAATGAGACTTCCCCCCCCCGGAAATCTGGCTATATATAGTAAGACTCTCCGGGGGGGGGGGAATTACTATATAGTGAGCTTTCCCCCTTAAACGACCATAGTGAGGCTTCCCCTTTCCATGTTCAGTTGTATTTTATTTATATCGACGATGTATATATATTTGCATTTTGATAATGATCTTATAAAATAGATACATATATGAATAAATATAGAAGTGCGCATTAAAAATTTATCTTGCACAGTAAATTAATCATTCCAAAATGATTCTTATCAAAAGAAATACATTTAACATTTAAGAGATTATTACTCGTTGACTCTTGGAATTTGCTTATGTAAACCTTCATAAAGAATGCAATAAATACAATGTAGTAAAGAAAGATGTATACTTGTAACAATAACGTACATTTTTCATTCAGTTATCTCACATCAATATACATGTACATGTCATCCCAAAATTTTTTTTGGCTAACAAACTGTTAAAAGGCTATTAAGATGTTTTAATTATTAATTAACAGAGAACTTTTTTTCATATACTGAAAAATATTGTTTTACAAAGAAAACATAAATTTCCCGGAAACTACATTTGAGGGGAAGTCTCACTATGAAAGGGGAGAGAGACAGTCTATATAGAGAGACCTCCCCGGGAGAAGTCTCACTCTATTGCCAGTCGATCTTCCGGGGGAAGTTTCACTATATAGCCAGTCTTCCCGGGAGATATCTCACTATATAGCAAGCCCTCTGGGGGAAAGCTCACTATGGGAGAAGTCTCACTATATGACACCGGCCCTCAGTTGATTTCGAAAGATTTTTCACTTTTAAATATATGGTTTATCCAAAGAAATAACCCTCACATGCATTTAAATATAGGTCAGTAATAAAATTTAAACGGTATAAGCTAAAATTATGCATTTACAAATTATCTGAAAGAGTACCAGTTTACCAACCCTGATATTTAGGCTGTTCAAGGAAACAATCATTTTATATAATAATAATATTTCAAGAATAAAAGAAGTGATTTGATAGCTTTTTGCCATTAACCAATAACGCAATTTAAAATTACACAGAGAAAATGATTGCAGGTGCTTTAATTATAAATTCTCAAAATACGAGTCGGGTAAAGAAATCGCGTCTTTTATACAGAGGTAACAATATTGTATATCTGACATTTATTTTTTATAGAACAAAAAACAAAGAATAGTGTAGACATGCGTAAAAACTCGATCACGATGATAATAATCTTTCTTCCAATGACTGTAGTTTTAACATTTACTCTTAGTTTTAAAAAAAAATATTTTAATGGCATCAAGTTATTGAATGACTAAGATACACATAAAGGTAAAATTTTCGACATCAATTCACATCAGTCGTATTTAAACTTTTAATGCGAGTATTTACTTTGATTTTGTTTTTCTGTTAATTCTTGGATCCACGCCTTGGCTGATCTAATCGATGCCATGTAAAGTGTACTTTGATACACGCGCTGGCCATCTACGTAACAGCCTAGATAACACATGTTATTTGAAGACCCGCCACTTTGTTTTCCTGTAAATACTTTGATCCACGCATTGGCCGCTCTAATCGACGCCATGTTTAGTGCATTCTGATACACACGCGCTGACCATGATTATAGATAACTGCATGTATTTTGAAGACCCACCACTATCCAAGCGACTCTGTCTCTGTGACTCTCTATGATTAATGTGTGTCATTTGCCAGACCACCAGCTTATCAATGGCAGCTTAAACTGGGGCTTCATGTCCGGGTAACAAACTTAATGTGTCATCTCTCGAGAGAGATGACAATAAAATTTGTAAGCAAAGATACGGCAATGTGGATTTGTTTATGCCCTTTTTAATTCTGTTAGAAAAATGGGTTTATAGAAATCAAATAGAAAAGAGGCCTGAGCACAGTTTTTGAAGTTTATATCCATCAATAAATTACGGTAAAATTCCATATCATGTTATCATTTTATGTTTCTACAGCATTTCAGACCTATATTATTATAAAGTGTGATTAAAAACTTCTTTTATTTGTCTATTTAAAAAAAAATAAACTGAACTAAAACCAAACTAAAATTCATCCATACTATTTAAGAGAAGAGGAATCTGTGTGGTGTTTTGTTAAAAGATATTAAAACTATATTAAAGAAAAGTCAAAGTAGAAATGAAAGAAAACAAAACCAACACACTAATCAAATGTTTAGTACGCAGTATTAACAAATCGAACGCATTCAGTACAACTTAAAAAATAGAATGCCCCAAGGAACACATATGTCGCCTGCTTTATAGCATCATGGTGGCCTGTTATTTATTTGCTGCTAGATTATGATGATTTACAATAGCAAAGAAAAAAATTATGAATAATAAGACCGATAGAATTATAGCATTTATCATATAAAATCTGACATTTAAATAGTATTATGATTCCCCAAACTTCAAAGCTAGAGTGAATAATGAATTGAAATTACATACTAGAAATATTTATTTTTCCTTTCAAAACATGAAAAATACGTTTTTAATCCAACTATCCTCCAAAACAGATTTCGGTCTTTCTTTACTGCAGTATTCTACATTACGATCATTTTGGTATACTGATCCCGATGTATTTTCATAGCATTTAAATTTCAGTTTGTGTGGTAACTGTATAGCATACAGTTTCAATGTACAGTGTCATGAGTTCTTAAACATATAATATTATTGCCAATATCAAAACCCTGCCTCACAAAATCAAAAGAGACACAAGTTGAATCAACCGTCCGGAGTATTATTGCAAAGTATGTCAAAGGTCAAGGTCAAGTGGATTGCAAATCTAGTAATTTTCTTGATATTTTATGTCAAACGTGCACATGCTAAATAGCATGAATTTGAACTCTTAAATGTCAAAAATATACCGTATATCGACACAGTGAGCTATTTTAAAAAGTAGGTCAAGTTCAAAGTTCACGAGGTCGATAACAATGGTATTTTGCAAAAGCTTAAGTGCAACGCAATATATGTGCAAAATGTTAAATCCATACCTTATACAGTTCTTAAGGTGACAGATGGACAGACGGACGGACGGACGGACAGACAGACGCCGGGTAAAGTGATTCTTAAGTGTCGCTCTGCTCTGCAGGCGACACAATAACGGAATTCGTGCACATGTTTACTAAAAACACTGTTGGGATTGAATGTTAAGAATTTTCATGAAGTTTCAAACCATTAAACTCAAGTTATTTATACAATAAATATAGAGAGAAATTTAAAATTAAAAAAACTAAAGTGACGTTCACATGAACACAGTTTTGTCGTCAAATGTCATGTATTTCAACATTACAAAAGTTACCGCGTATCTCTAGATATGAAATTCCATAGGGAGGTACATTTCCATGTACAAATAATGAAACAAAAGGTTTCTGTTTATTCTGTAAAAGGTTATCAGAGTTTAATGAGAACAATATGCATTAGTAAAATTCTGTAGAAGCGATTGGACTGTCCCACAGGCTATAGAATATTAACGACTTTTCCTTTCACAGTATTCTATGCATTTTATCTTGATGATGTGAACAATCCCGTCTGAGCAATTAAGAATGCATGTTTTCTATATAATTTAACATTTCAAACATCTGTATTGTCGATTGGTCTTGCTTTTAGCCATGGAAATCGCCTAAAAGTATGCAGAGCACAAAGACTGTGCCATTATTTCAAAGTAGCCATGTCTGGAACAATAAGAATAAAGTGCCTATTCTATTAATCATTTCACAGTGAGCTTCAAAAATGGAAACTTCGAAGGAAACCATATAAGAAACGTTTGGCAACGTTTAGAAAAGCCGTTCGTTTTGAGTTGCATTAATTAACAAAGTCCAAACAGGAAAACATATTTTGTAACAAAGAGTTATCATTCCTTTCTGGTATTTATATGCCGTGAGTAAATGTATATGGATTGAAAAGAGCATCGAACGAGGTGTTTCCTGACAGAAATTGCGTCGAATTATAATTATAAACTAATTAAACTTTAGTGGCATAATGGATATCATAAAAGGTTTTGTAATAATTCAGGCAATGTTCAGTGGAATTTGCACAGAATCCTTTGAAGACCATCTTTTCAAAAACTACACTACCCTTGCAAAACCTCGACGAAATCAGAGCGAACTTGTGGAAGTAAACGTTTCAATGGTTATCAAAACTGTTCTCAAAGTGGACGAACGATTCCAATTTATCTCATTTTATGGATGGTTTAATGTCCAGTGGAAGGACGAATTTCTGACATGGGATGCCAATAAACAACCGGGGATCAAAAGAATCAACGTTCCTTATAAAAAAGTTTGGAGACCAGATATATCCTTGTATTATTCTGAAGAACATATCCATGACCTTGGAGCCCATCCTTTTGTTTCCATCACTTCTCAAGGTCATGTGACATGGTTTCCAGGAGCTAAGTATACAGTGCAATGTCATCTGCTTGTGAAAAAGTTTCCATTTGATGAACAAAAATGTAGCATGGTAGTTGGAGCATGGCAGACGACCGACTGGATGCAGAAGGTTATTCCGCGTGCAAGATCAGAGAACGATGTTGAAGAGATCACAGAAAACGGAGAATGGGAGTTCAAAAGATTTACTCACACTGTAATCCATAACTCTGAGTTTGATTTAACTCAGATTGTTTACACACTGGAATTCCGAAGAAGGTACCAATATTTCATACTGAGCACGGTTATGCCTGTTATTATTCTGGCTTTGATGAATTCTCTGACATTTTTAATTCCTGTAGCATCAGGCGAGAGAATGGCGTACTGTTTGACTCTATTTCTAACATTTACTGTATTTCTGACCTTATTTGATCAAACAATGCCTCGAAATTCCACGGATGTTCCTTATATAACTGTTTTTGTTGCGTTCCATCTGTTTCTTTGCGCGATTTCTACTACAGTTTCTCTCATAACAATCAAATTGAACACTGAACCTGAAACTAAAATTTTGCCAACAGCTTCATCCGAAAGTGCCGTTGAATTCCTACCCTCTAATGCTGAGTTTGGAAACAACAACAATAAATTGATTACTAGCAACAGTAAGGATAGACTAAAGTGTGCATCAGCAAAATATTTCTGCAGAGCTGTTTTTCTTCGCAAAATTGACTCCATTATGCTTATAATGACTTTTTTAATTCTTGGTTTATCTACATTTGTTTTGATCATTTGTTATTTATCTTAGAAAAAGGAAACTTAAAAGAACCTTACACCTTAAGAACCAAATATCCAAATTAATATCTCATAGACTCTAAACTGACAATTACTCATGAGTAACAAGAGACAAGGCTGTATAAGATTTGTATTCCCTACAGAAAAATTCTAGATGGTAAATAAAAATATTTTTATTAAAACATCATTTGTAAATAGTATAAATCTACGAAGAGATCCTTCTGCGCTAATGTCATAGAGTGTAACTCACCTTAAGGTTAAAGGAAAGCTCGCAGGTGTGTTAAGGAAGCACTAAGATAATCTGACTTGACTAAATCAGTGATACAATATGACGTCATAGTAGGCGAGATGACGTCAAGTTTAGAACACAAGTTTTCCGAATATTGCTATTTAGAGATATAATTTGACTCCTGAAAATGAATTGAAATTTGTAAATATTAACAAAAATAAAATGTTTTTATTTTATTATGCTGTATCTGTCACTTGAATTATAATCTCCGACCAATGACGTCATAACTGTTCAACAAGTAACTTGAGAGTCGATCATGTTGTGTAACGAGAATTTGGCCAAAACGGCATGTAAAAAGATACGTAAAAGGAGGTTTAGAAGCAAATACCGTGAATATTGTGTGTTATTCATGTGAAGTTAAAGTATGTTAAACAGGTATGTTGATTTATTTTCATCGATTATATCTTCTATTGAAGACAGTCAGCTATTTACGTATCCCGGTTGGCCTTTCCTCTGTCATTCGTGACAACAATAATGCAAAAGAACAACACTAAGCTGGATACTTAAAAACATAAGATTTGTACATATCGAAAGCTTGTGTTCTATAATACTTGGAAAGTGCTGCTAGAATCGTGAGGTAAACATGGTTTGTAGAAATATCTCGGGTTATATGCATAAAATGCAAAACATCGGGTAAGGTTTCGTACATATATGTGGAATAATTATTTTCCTGATCGGACAGTGGGATTCTAGCAGCACTTTTTAGGCATAAGAGATGTTTTTCAACTATGTTATTTACTCAAAGAAATTATTTAACCCCGGGGTAGTGTTGTTCTGTGAAGTTTTTCATTAAGGAATATTTTGCTATTAATAGCGGTCACGTGATGACGTCGAGGTGGTGCACTACTTGGCCTCGGACACTCCGTGTCTTTATGTAATAGTTAATAATAGTTTATGTTTTATCGGAGACTTTGATGAATTGTTAATCTTAATTTTCTTTAAAAAGTCTAAAATTCCCGAGAAATGATTTGTATGCTTCCTTAACATACCCGCGCTGTTTTGCATTTTTTGTAGAATATTAAAATGTTTTGTTTTGTTTTTGTTTGTTTGTTTGTTTGTT
The DNA here is from genome assembly GCF_033153115.1 of Saccostrea echinata. Lineage (NCBI taxonomy): Eukaryota > Metazoa > Mollusca > Bivalvia > Ostreida > Ostreidae > Saccostrea > Saccostrea echinata. Next base: position 787,023 of record NW_026889760.1, on the reverse strand, counting down.
TGTTTGTTTGTTTGTTTTTTTTTTGTTTGTTTTTTTTTTTTTGCATTAGTAAGATAAAAAATCTGAATACTAGAAAAGTATTTCAAAATACAAATTTAGGAATTTGATAAGTAAGTTAGAGAACGTGTGAAATACATGCACTGGAATAATTGAAGTACAACAGATATATATTATTGTTCACAAAAGAAGTATGCTTGTGAATATATTATGTATATATAAAATAATTAAGCATGTTAAACTGTATCAACCAAACAATAATCATTAAAGATTGGAATAAGTGTACATATAACTCCTGACCACAATTTGTATATTTATATTATAGATGATATTTTGTGGTTTACATTATATTCTAGATGTGTTGTTAATAATATGATTGCATGATTTTGTTTTGAACCAGTAGCCGTTATGATAAATTTAATGATGAAACAATTAAGTGTTACATTCTGTAATGCAGTGGTAATTTTGATGCATGTTTTATAAATGTATACATATTAAAATAAAAACATTTTCCTGTACATGTATATTTTCAAGGATGTCATTCAGGATCGTGCAAAACATAACATATTTGGCTGAAATGTTGTAATTCTTACTCTGTAGATATGAAATTTAATATGAATTTCATATATAACTATAGGAAAATGAAATCATTAACATTACCCTATAATATCATTCTGTATTAATTGGCCCTATCTGAAACACAATCATTGTTAATAGAAACTTTAATTTATCATAAATATATAATGCTATATATGTTGCCGTATCTATGCAAGTAAAAATTCTCATTTAGTTCACCTTTAATTGGAATGAGTAATACAATATGTCATTGTCAGCTACATGCTTTGGGTCCTTCCTGGACTGTTGTTAATCATTTGTATAAAGTGCAAGCTGAAAATGTAAAATTGGTACAACAAAATTGTTAAGCAGATAAGCATACTTGCGTATTGTTGAATGCAAACTTTTTTTTTCGTCGCTCCAAATGAATGCATACTCTTTTCGATTTGATTTCAGTTTAACAAGATTTCGTCAATTATGTATATATATATTTTACATGCATGTAGAATCATTAAATTTTGAGAAAATGTATTATAATATGATAAAATTGTAGCTGCAGATCTGTAGCTCGCTAGTTTGTAAAAATTTGGATGGACGACCAGAGAGCCAATTGCCACCAATTGAAAAAAGTATATATTTATTGAGCACAAAAGGTGTGATGTTTTCTCGATTTATATCTCCTTATATTTAAGTTGCCATCTCAAGCTCTTTGGTCGTCCATCCCAATTTTTTTTTCCAAATCAGCCAGCTACAGATTTGCAGCTTATAAAATAAGAGACATACATATAAAAATATAAACACTATATGCATGTGATAGTGGAATAAGCTGCTAACTAAACTACGTAAATAAGAAAAGTGCCACATCTGTTTCATACAAATTATCTATACGATGACAATTTGTCAATGTGTCACTGAATACAAAAGATATTATTTGACCATCCAGTTTGACAACATCATTGTTTTTAACGTCTGCTCCCTCTGCCATAGAATACTTTCTTCAAGATCTACCGTATAGCGGGAATTTTTAGCGGGTTGCTAACTTTGGCTTATTTTTGCGGTGTTGTAGTAGACCGCTAAAATTTTAATCGCTAAATTTGCACTCTTGCTTATTAGTACCGAATACGAGAAAAATAACTTGAATAACTTTGATCAGTCTGTTGTTAAACTTTATGTCTTTCAACTGGTATTGGTACTTGCGTAAATTGGTATTCAAACGTATATTTAAAGTACTGTAACTAATCTAAAAAATAAATTTCCTCTTTTTTGCAAAGTCATGGAACTCCGTGTCCGCCAAAAAAAGTTCTCTTAAAATTATTGGCATACCTTTGAGCAAGCAAAACGCCAAATTTTACACCCGCTAAAGAAACTCGCTATACGATATCTTAGAGTGAAATACTGACTGAAACCATTCTTCTTTATATAATTTTAAAACTTCATGAACCAATGATTTTAACAAAAGTGATGTAATTGAATATATACAAAAATTAAAAAACCTCACTTGACTTTGGCAGCTTAGTCTGCTTGTCTGAGTTCAATCACACCCAAGATTATTTTCCGAAGTGATTGACCTTGTACACCTGCACCGCGATTCGGCATATAATATGTCTCTCCTCATTCTGGACCTTTTATGCCAATTAAAAACAGTTAATTTGAACATTTTTTGTCTTTCTCCGTCAAATTCGAAAAATTCAAAAATTTCCAACCTATTCTTTCTTTTCCCACTAAAAGTGAAAGTTTAAATTGCGGCAAAAAGACAAACACACTCTATTTTAACAGTGTTTATTGCATTTATGATAAAATCTCTTAGAATCGAGAAAATGAATTAAGAATTATGTAGAACAAATGTATTACATAACACGAGTGAATGAACGTGAAAATTTAAATTCATCGTCAGACTCATTACTTATAAATATACGTCGTATGCTTACAAAAAATTCTTCAAAGCTGATAGTTTATTAATATGTAAACAGAAAAAATGATGTTGAATAATTTTATTTTGGATGTAACACGTCATTTGATTGGATAAAAATACTTTATATCTTTTAACCTGTGCTGCCTACGTCACAATAACTTACAGTCAAAAACTCATCGATTCGCATGACGTTACATTAAAAACATGTTCAATTTGAAGGCATTTTTGAAGGGTAAATTTTCTTTTTTTTCTACACTTAATGATGGAAAATTAAATTATAAGGAATAAATTCAACATCTTTCCAAGTTATACTGGTATAACCAGGGTTGGAACAGTTCACGCTTTTTTACAAACCTCTTCGCGGTTTATAAAGCGTAAACTGCCCCAACCCAGGTTATACAGTATAGCTTTTAAATTCATTCCATAAATGTGTAAAAAAAAAAAAATCATCGACGTACTAGCTAAGTTGTTTTTATTTTATGGCGTCAGTACGCGAACTTTTTATGCAAGATAACCCTTCGTATATTACATTAAAAATGGATATCATTGCTTCAAAAAATATTTTCCCCCATTTCAGCTCTGTACAATTCATACTGATTCATTGTTACATACATGAAGTATATCAGCTGCCCCTGTACTTGATGTAGATTTGAGATCTATGATTGGTTTTGGTATTAAAACGATTTGATTATTGCAACTTCGTAAATTGCGAATACCTGTGATCAGAATTGATCGATACGAATGATAAAAAAATTTCCACATTTACAATTCACCTTGATTTAAAATAAACGTTACGATGACTATTACAGTCATAAAATTATTTAACTATTTGTTAGTTTTAGGAATAATATAATCATATCTAAGACGATTAGACTGATAATTACATTATTCTTTCATAAGATTTTATCGTGTCATTTTTAAAATTTAATGTTCACCACGAAAAATGTCACACGAAAAAAGGCTGAACAAGATTTCAGAAGGTCATTACTTTTGACATATCTCCTTTACTTTTATCAACATTACACTTACATGTAGTTCTATGTCTTAAACGAAGGTATCACATAGCCAGCTGCCTACTAATTAAGACGCTTTTAAAAAATACGTCAATACTGTTCATGGACAGGAAATATTTTCAAAATCTTTCTAATGTAAAAGATTACATCATAACTATAAATTTGCTTAGTCACCACTATTTATTATTATGCGAAGATAACGTTTATTGCCATTGGACTGACCCATTTAAAGTCAGATCAATGAATATTTTACGAAATCGTGTTCTCGGACGCTCTTGACATGTGTATTTAGCCTATTGTTTTCCAATTAACATTTTACTGTAACAGGATGTCCTCTGACAGGAATATTAGTGTTATACCTTTAGCAAAAGCTGGATTCGTTGATGTAAGTATTTGCATTATCCATACAGTTCAAAATCCGATATTTAGAGGAAAAATTATATCATTTTAGAGTATATCGTTATTACATTTGTAATCGTTCGAAAGATTTGTCAGTAATGAATATGTCTGTAACACATTAAAACGTTAAGACACGAAATATAAGGTTTTAGGCACTGATAAAATAATTTAGAATTGTGACCTAAATACTCTTATTTTTAACACAAAGGGAGGGAACTACGAGACGTACCGTCCTGGTTATACCGACGATGTTGTAAAAGAAATTATTTTAATGGCAACGGACTCAGTGGATTTGTTGGATGGAGGTAATTTATTGAAAATACATACTCACAAGATTTTTTTTTTTACTTTTATCTCTCTGTACATATCGAGTGGTAATTATTTTATAGCTTTGAAAAATATAATTATTGTAAAATTATCATAACAAGCACAACACGTGTTTTTCGTTCAATAGAGTGTGAGTACGATATTTTAGAATTAGGAGCGGGAACAGGCAAATTTACAGAATGTTTGCTGAAACACTGTCCTCAGGTATATTTTCAAAATAATTTAATAAACAAATTAACAAAATTAATAGAAATAATGGCAGAGCAAACTTAAAAACAAAATATCATATATATAAGCAAATTTCTTATTAATTAAAAATATTTTGCCAATTTAAATTATTTGATATATAACTAAAATAACGTAGATCATAGTAATGACTGCAGCATGAATAATATTTTTTTTTTAATTTCAGGGAATGAAAGTACTAGTAACAGAACCATCCAATGATTTCATTAAAACATTGGAAGAAAAAATCCCTGTTGTAGAGACAAGACAGTGCAGTGCCAACAAAATACCACTTCCTGACAATTCTGTTAAAGTAAGTAAGCTCATTATAAGAGTAATAAATGAGTTTTTCTGGTGATCTGTCCTTTAAACTTCTTTTTTTTAAATCTGAACGGCAAAAAGAGCTATTTTATTTTTACCTATTATTCCCTTGTTTGGACATAAGTTTTAAATGAAACATTGCAACAATGACTTTTCATCTTGGAGAACTTAATTTTACTATTCCTTTAACAGGAATGGTTTTCATTGAAAATTGACCCCTTTGAACATTATTTGAGATATTTTTTCCTTCTCAAGGCCATAATTGCTGCTCAGTGTTTTCACTGGTTTGCAAATGAAGAGAACATTTCCGAAATTGTCCGAGTATTGAAACCAGGAGGAAATTTTGGTATGATCTAAAAATGTATAAATGTAATAATCATAATTTAAAACGTATAACATTCATAAAATGTATTCTGAATTAAATAAAGATATTTCTGTTTTTTTTTTTTAATTACAGTTTTAGTTTGGAACGTTTTAGATGAGAGCTCACTTTTAAATGCGGATTTCCAAAAATTTATTTTAAAGTGGATAAAGGACTCACCCCAGTATTATGACATGAGATGGAAACAATTTCTCGACAATTGTGACCAGGTCCGATTGGTTTCAAGAAAATTGTTTGATGGCAACGATTTAAGCGTAAGTCTTCAGCAATATTTTAGATTTTATATTTCAAACATTATTTTAATTAGGTAATTGAATTCAAATAACAACAGGTCAGGCGTAAAAATATCTTTCCATCCTAATTCAGTATATATATATATATATTAAAATATATGAAAAATGAGTACGTTCATCATTTGTCATGTACATATATTTCCATAACACGTTTTTTTTTCCAAAGATTATTCTACATTTCTAGGGGTCCATTGATCACTTAGTACGTTTAAGGACTACATTCAGTTATATTCAAAGCCTTGAGGAAGTTCAAAAAGAGGAAGCATGCGCTGAAATAAAAGCTTTTTATGAAAACCATCCTGAGAGAAAAGGGAAAGAATTCCTCACTCATCCAATGAAAACAGACGTTCTACACTACAAAATCTCTTAAACATATTCTGAGATGTAGATATTTTACACAATATCTAAACATTTAGTCATTTCTTTCAAATATCTTCACGTGACTCACCTTCTCATTGTGGACAGGAGCATGTAATTTACTCTAATACAATTTGTTATATAGAAAAATTAAGCAAATTTATTTTGTGAAGGTTTTATTTCCTAAGCAATGGAGCTCAAACTGCTCACCATGTGAAGAGGTATGGATACTAATCATGATCATGTTAAGGGAAGAAAGAAGTTTCGAGGAAAGACACCCCTCAAACCTCAAATAACGTTGGCTGTAACGGCCGGGGCGAGCTGTATATCTGAACAAAAGAAAGGTTAGGCAAGCCTATTGATGGAATATTATCCTAACAATTCGATGGATATGATGGTTTAAGAAAACATGGACCTGAAGATATATTAATTGTCATCCGGACATTACTAACTTTTCTGCAATTAAGTTCGTTAGTCATACCGCCTTCAATATCTTATCTATTAAAATCCTGAATATATAGTAAACCCTTTGTCAATACTGAAATGCTTCTGGTAAATATCAAACCATATTCACCACAGAAAGAGTCCATAATTGTATAATATTCCTTTAAATATATAGACCTATTGATTTTCTTATCTTGCAATATAAAATCAAATTTTGTATACTAGTTTATAAAATTTTCTTAGATTTTCAGCATTGAACACCCAAGGTGTGTAAACGTCATAAATCGCTGCACGCAATCTGCGAGCATTTAATATTGTATAAGTCAAATACATTTTCTGTATTCAAAAAGGTTTAGCAAACACTAATGAATGTCTACGACAAGACAATGCACCGTCCATTAATTCTGTTGATTTATATTCTTGCAAGTTTTTATGGCATGTTTGACGATAAACAAAAATGAAACTGTTTAAATTGCCATAGTGTCAAAGAGTAAATCCTCAGTGTAACAAACTCCACTGTTCGTAGCCAAAGCTCAAGTAATTCCTAAATGATTATTCATTTGGTTCCGATATTTAAATCCACAATCAACCAAAAAAGCAGCGGATAAACTACTGGAGGCTGACTTTACGCATGGAAAATTAATATTGCAAAATGAAAATGGAGGTATGTTCTTTGGTTGTAATGGCCATTATTTTTTTTTCCATATTTCGAAGCGTGTATTGCCTCACCCGATCAGATTTATACCAGAACATAAAAAAATCACTCGGATCCTTTGGTTCCACCGATTAAACATGGCAGTGATATATTAAATACCACGTTAAGTTTCTATATATTCTCTATAAACAGTGTGGATGAGAAAACTCAAGTCCTGTCTTTGACAATGGCAACAATAATGAACTGGATTGACAAACGTCTAAATTTGGATGCATCTGAATACAATGACATTACATACGTCACTCTACCGTCAAAACAATTGTGGTTTCCAAGTTCAATTTATATTCATAATGAAGTGTTTTCTCGTCATTGTTTTTCTGAAGATTCGACGTCAATTCTGTCATCTAAGGGCAGAGTTGACATGTCATATTCTTATAGTATTTCAACATCAAGCAAAATTAGTTTGAAATACTGTCCTTTTGATAAACAGATATGTACCGTTTTGTATTTAAATCGATTCCCGGGTGTTGTAAATCTTCGTTTACAACTAACACTAAATGAGGATTTGTTGAGATATTTTACTGAACACATAGAATGGACGGTTACAAGCGGTACAGCATCTTTAGAAGATGTCCTTGGTATTGGACAAGGAGAAGAACAAGTGTTGCTCAATATTCACATCAAAAGAAAGGCATTATTTTCAGTGTGTTCACATCTTCTACCTGTGTGGATTTTATCTGCATTAAATGTAGTTTTCTTCGTGATTCCTGCCCGATCAGGAGAGACAATGAGTACTTGTATGGCTATTTTCTTAACCTTTGCAGTCTTTTTGACAATGATGAAGGAATTTATGCCACAGACGTTTGAAGAAGTCTCGTACTTTCTCGTCTATTTGTTCAATAGTTAACAATTTGGCATATTAGTTATCTTTATTAATCTTTTATCTCTTGTTGCAAATTTAGAATGTGTTTTCCATACATTTAATCAAGATATGAATAATATACAGAAACAATGCTTTAAATTTGATAAATTGATCATTTGTGTTTAAAAAATTCACATATCTAGAAAAAATGAGGGGAGTAAGCAGTTCATGGCAATAATATTCTTTTCATGCCTTGACCTAAACTGAGAGTTATTACCTTCTTACTAACTTGTTCAGGTAATTCACAGTAAGTATACTCGTTCTCATTTTTTAGTCTTTTCCTCTATATGATCACTATTCAATTCAGGATTCTTAAGATTTTATCGTGAGAAATATCTACCAACCACAAGAGTGAAGAAGCTTAGAGGCAATTTTCTACATATATCAACATGTTTTTGAATGGAAGACACTATATTTGGCATGTTTGTAACTTTGCTTGTAACGCTCTGCTTCAGTAACTGTACATGAATATTTAGTTATTTTTGCTAGAAAGATAGAATCTCAATATTGCTATGGTACATGTATCACTTACATATATCACTGAAAGGTTCTTGATGAAATCTGTGTAAGTAAAGTATAATATCTGTGTAATTTTAATGAATTTACTATTTTTGAATGGAGAACGGTGTTTTACTGGAGTAAGACAAGCAAAATTAAACAAAAAATCACTCAGAGGAGTAATATATCATGCACACAATTTAAATGCTCGAGTTACCACTCAGTTCAGTTTTAAGGAATAACATGTGTAAATTCTATCTAAAAAAGGAGCAAATATTTGCTCATAACACACGTCATTGATAGATATATCCTGATTCAATACCTCTCTAATGATTTTAGCAAGCTATGTAGTACATGTAACCACCGATGAAAAATTACTTAATACTAATAAATGATACAAATATATTTTTATCCTTTATTTTCATGTCATACGCTAATGTAAAAAACGCCCAATAATAATACAATTTATTATCTCAATATTTGACTGTGCCTAGCTCTCTAGATCTATACTTCAGAAATCATATGTTCACCTGCACGAGATATATCAGGTGTGGGCACAATATTTTAGTTCTATATGGGACCTAAAATAGATCGAGAATTTCCTGGTTGCTACACTTATTTTTAATATTTATTTTCAATTTTTTCTTCTTCATTAGACCATTTATATTGATGAAATGTGAAGATAACAAACAGTGGTCATGCTAAGTGAGTTTAAACAATACAAATTGTAAGTGCAGCCAAAACACTCTAGAAACTGAGGTGGTATCAGATACTATGGAGAAGTAAGCGTCCCATGTCAACTGGTTACACTCGCCGTATGCTCCTTTTCATGATCCCAGGATAATACTGTTGCATATCGAATCAACTGGACGACATGAACTCCAAATACAGATGATAATGGAATATTACTACATACATGTAAATAAGGAAAGTTTACGATAAAAAAAAATTCAATTAATCATGTTTATCACAAACTTTAGCTGTTAGTTTGTCCGCAATCTCTTTCTCTATTAAAAAAAATGTAAATATGAATCAGATTTATGAAGCTGTGTAGTGTTTTTATTTCGAGTTCGATATAGGAATGGATGGAATCAACCTAGGAATGAAAATAATGTTTGATAACTTGTCGTCGATATATCTAAATATTGAATTGGAGGCCAAAAGTAGAAACTTCTTTTCATGTTGAATAGTTTCTGCTCCATAAGAATACAAAAACAGGTCTGCTTATAGCGGGGCACAATCTGTACCTATGAGAATTCTTCACAGATTGTTTAAAGACCAGACCCCAGGATCATGAAACAGACTTAGACTTCAATCAAATTTTCAATCAGCTGTGAAATGTCTATTAATTATCGAATGAATCTCAAAATTTGAAGATAGCAACACTTGTGTGAAGCAATATTGAAAAAAAATTTAATTTTTGTCTGCTTGACGTCTATAAACATTTTGATATAACTGAAAGATTTTGATTCAAGCTTAAGAAGTTTCATGATTCCGGGGTCTGGTCTCTAAAAGTACTAAGATATGTCAATGAGAAACTCAAGCATCTTTTTAATATCAACCTCGGAGTACTCAATTTGTATTGAAGAAGCTGTTGTCTATAATGTCAAAAATCCTGGTACTCAATTTGTATTGAAGAAGCTGTTGTCTATAATGTCAAAAATCCTGGTGTTTAGTTTATCGTGGGGAATTGTTTTATAAAATGGTGAAAATTTCGTACATTTTGCTGCTACTGATTTCGGTAAAACATTGTGATTTTAAATTTTCTAAAAGTTCCTTGGAGGTTTTAAGTATCTAAATTTGATTAAAACCACTTCTGTGCTTGTGCACTGTAAAGACTTTTGGAAAAGTTTGAGGGTCAAGTAAATATGATGTGAAAATGCTAAACCAGACAGGTAAGCAGTCGCAATCATTTTACAGCTTTTACCCCTTATGCATTGATTCTATTGAATAAATACTTGACAGTTTTTGTGCATAAAGCATTCGAGCATTGATTCAAAACACTTTCAATTACAAGTATAATTTAAACACTTCCTTGTTCGGTCCTAGTTATTGTCGTAAGCTTGACTCGTCAAAAATTCCATTCATGCAAGAAGATACCTAACCTAAATTTCTAATCTTTCGAACAGTTTGTATTATAGTATAATACATGAGTGGTATTAAGACTGCCAGTTTGAATTATGTCATTTGTCAGCTTGTGAGAATATTTTTTTATTAACCTGTAATATCAAAATTATCAATAAAACATTAATTTTTATTTTATATTTGAATTAAACAATGCATATTTTACAACATTCAGTTAAATAAAAAAGACTCTTAAATTAGACAAAAACTACTTCTTGTGATGGAAGAATATTTAGAAGACAATCCCTTAAATTTATAGATTCGATTTATTAAATTTGTTGTACAATATATCAGCCACTCTCGTACAGAAAGCTGATTTTCAACATAAATTCCCACACAGAACCACTTTAGTCACAAAAGTTTATGTACATCATAACAAATATAACAATGTATAATCACCAACTGGAAATACAACACTTACAGAAATAGAAGACAGATTACAAAAATCAATGGATATATTCATTATATACATGTATTTAAAAACATCCTTATGCTTTGAATCCGGTAAGGACAACACAGCGTATGAATAACTACAGACGATAGAGTAAAATGTAGTTTCTAGAAGTAAGACCAAGTATATAAAAAGATTTATTCATCAAATATTGTAAGAATAAACGTTGAATAGTTATACATGTACAAAACAATCAGAACACTGAATTATGCTACAATTTAAAAGTGAAATATTAATAATAAGATAAGGTAAGGTCGTAAGTACAGGTCTAAATTTGCAGTTCTCCACCGAAAAGAGGAGGCATTTTAATATGAGTGAAAAATATTCGAGATGACTTTAAAAAGACAACCAAGCTGATAAAATAACAAAATCTAGAACTTTTGGAGAACCAACAACTAGGCTCAAAATGAGTACATGTACAATGTAATGTTTTAAAAATGGAAAAAAAAAAAACTTTATCTTTAATGCTGTCAAATCTATCTCTTGCATGAAAATATATTTCACGTACAACACAACTTTAAATTAACATGTTTCTTCCTTAGAAAATAAATCCAAGGAACAAGCCCAATGAGCATTGTAAAGAAAGTATATTTAGATTTGAGGAATTTTGTATTCTAATGACACTTATTGTTATTTGAACTGGGGAAAAAGTTATATTTTGGAAAGAACAAAATATACATTCTAGTATTTAAAAAAAACCAAACAAATAAGCCTTTTCAACTGAACAAAGGGTTTCACATTTTCAGCTATGTACATCAATCTCCCTTGCACCAACTGAAACTATGCATATTATACATAAATACCATATAGTCCAATATTACATGTATAAATCTTCTATCGATAGATATTGATATTAAAATCCACTGCCATGGATGAAAATGGATATGTATAAAAAAAAAAAAAAACAGACATTGAAAACCAAGTTCCGAATAAGTCTCATTAACAAGAAAAGGTCAAATCTGTTTGATACAATATTCAAATATATCCATTCTACTCCCACTTGTGAAATAATTATACTCTCGTACCTAACATAAAACTTCATCATTAAGAGTTTCAGAAACTTTCCTCCAGAAAACCTTATCTCCATATTCATCGTTAGGAAATTCAATGTACGATCTTTGCTTGATAAGATCCATTACACTTAACGGTATTTTGTCCGCAGGAACAGCATCATAAAATATCAAAAAGAGGACGCCTTCATTATCTCGAGAATATATTTCTTCCATCTTTGCGATGTGTAGCTCATAGATACACCAACTTGAATTGATGAAGTTTGGAGACATTATTACTGTTTTTCTACTTTTGTTGACGGCAGTGATAATATTTTCGGAAATATCATATCCTGGAACAAAATCTCGATGGTGAATACATAAACGTATCCCATTATTTATTTCTAATTCCGAATTCATTTTCTGAACAAATGACAACTCTTCATCTGCATATGAAACAAATGCGTCATATTTGAAATCTGACTGGCTGTCACTTCTAACAGATTTATATCCATGATATCGGCTTTTAGTCATATAGTAAAAATAACGATTTTTCCACCTATATCTGTACAATAGCCCTAACAAAAGAATGCAAAAGAAAAGGAGAATAATGAATGACATGGAGATAATCAAATACATATAGGAATTGCATTCTTTTTCTAGCTTTTCAATCTTTTCTTTAATTTTTGAAAACAGTAATGGTTTACTTTGGGATGATGCGGTGCAGGAGTACTTTTCAAATGATTTAAAATTGATCTTCTTAGTTTCGTGACCGATTACCATCCACTTTAGAAATGACAAAGTTTTACAATTACACAAAATCGGATTTCTAACAAGATTTAAAATTAAACTTACTTGATCTGTCTGTCGGTCAATGTCTTTCATATTTTTATCTGAAAGAAACTGGATTTGGTTTCCAGATAAATCAAGAAATTCTAAATTTTTTTAAGTGGAAATGCTAAAGTCTAGAGCGCTGAGCGTATTGTCGGCCAGATCTAAAATCTTAATATTTCGAAGTTCTTTAAAAGCTAGAACTGATAGATTTGAAATTCGGTTCGCTCTCAACTCCAAGATAATCAAGTTTTTCAGACTTGCAAATAGTTGTCCTTCTGTATCTGGTAACAGACTAAAACCCAGTAAGTTATTGTTCAGGTATTATTCTGAGAGATTCCCAAGGTATTGAAAAAAAGATTTGGAGACTGTAGAGCAAAAATTGTTGGACATATTTCGTATTCGAAGTTTATCCATTCCTTTTATAGGACCCTTCCATGAATATAAAACATTGTCCTGCAAATATACCTCCTCTACGCAGTTTCCAGACGAATACATGGCTGGTATTTCAAATCGTAACGCACTTTCATTGTAAAAAATCTTTTTCATATTTCGTGGTAATTGAAAGCCTTCTTTCAGGCTGTTACGTAAACTTTTCTGTCGATCATATCTTGTAGACTTTTCTCCATTTCTATTTTTATGTACCATTAACAACGTCGGCGACTCACGGCCCTTATTTTTGCAATCATATGAGTAATTATGCGGGTATATGAAATATTCTTTTCTATTTTCATTTCGACACTCTATGTTGTGGATTATATCATCAGTAGGGTTGTGGGAGAGATATTGTAAACTTGCGTTAATCCATTCCAAATTTGTCAATGCTTTAAGTTCGAAGAGGTAATAACCGAATGTCAATCTGTTGTCAGCAATTGATACTCTTTTGATACTTTTTGGAAAAGAATCAATTGCTCCGTTTTCCACTAATTCAATTCTGTTGCTTGACAAATGTATCTCTGTAAGGTTAGTATGTCTAAGATATCTAACATCATTCTTTTTAATTTCTGTACCTAATCCAAATGTGCAGTGAATTTTGTTCAAGCAAAGGGAGGAAATAGTTGAATTTTGAAGACCATATGTCAAAATTGGTAAAATTCGAAAAGTGAGCTTAGGATTTTCAGATAAATCTAGGGTTTTAATGTTGATTAAATCTGCAAAAACTTTCATACTTAGATTCTCAGTAATAGAGAAATTGTTTGAATTTAATTTTAATACTGACAGAGTCCACAGCCCCTTGAATGAATCATTTCTAAAGGCTGTGATAAAGTTGTGGGAAAGATCCAAATAATGTATGTTATCTGGTATTTTTTTCCTGTTTGGAAGCTCTGTTAAATTGTTATGACTGAGATTGATTCTTGTTACATTTGTCCAGAAAAAGGGTGACAGTATAAGGTCTAAATTTGAGCAGTCGGCGTGAATACCATTAGTGAAGTTGTAACATCTACATCTTAGTTCAAAAGGACAGTGATCAATATTTCCACCAATCTGCATCAAAACACTCAGAACTGCTACTATGCAAAACATCAGACCCATTTCCAAACTGAAATTAAACGTAAAAAGTGACACTTTAACTAACGTTTGCAATTGTTCAACAGTATTTGTTCCTTTTACATTAATTTGTCATAATAATTGCATATAAATTATTGATTCTAATTGTAATTAGAATTGCTAAAATACTGCCAAGAAACAATGAAGTTCAATTTGCCTTTTTTACCTCTTTAATTTTTTTCTTCAATGAAAATAATAGAGGCAGAGCGACATTTGAAGTGTATCCCCTCAGTTGTATAGGATATATGTATGATTGCCTTGTGGTGCAAGTTACAGAAAAAGGTTAAATTATTAAGCATATATTTAGTAGATGCAATTATTTCATTGTCAAAAGGAACCAACCAACAAAAGAATTACTTTCATTACGGGCAGTTTAAGAATTAAAAGAATCTAGGATAGACATTTTGTCATTTGCGAGTTTCACAAAGAATCAAATCGGCGTACCAAATTCCAAACTCCTTCTTCAGCGAACTACACTTTTTTTATTTACAAGTTGATCGAGGGATTGTCAAAAAGAATGTGTCTGACACATTTCGTAAATATCTGAGGATAATGTGAGTGTGCTTGACTGACGGCCAAAAAGGACGTTGAATAAATCACAACATCTGCATTAAACTAATTTCGAAAGATATTGATTGATTGATTGTATGTTGTTTTACGTCCCATTCGAGAATTTTTCACTCATATAGAGACGTCACCATATACCGGTGAAGGGCTTGAAATTTTGACCTTTACTCGGCACTCAGGGCCATTGAGCAGTGAGGGATCTTTATCGTGCCAACGCCTGCCTCGGTTTTTAAGGGCTCATCCGAAGGACCCACAACTTTCACTTCAGTGCTACCCATTTTTTATCGACTTAGGTCTGTCGCGGCCGAGATTCGAACTCACAACCTCCCGATCACGGAGCGAGCACTCTACCGACTGAGCTACCGTGAACGGTCGAAAGATATTAAAAATGCACCAAATTCTATTTTCGCCAATGCCTTGGCACATTTGATTTTCGGTAAAATTTGTATTCACCCAATTTTCATTTTCAACAGAATACGCCATAGTAGTACTGAACTCCCAAACTTTCTTTGCCAACTGAATCTTATCTAGATGGAGCTCGAGCGTGTCTTTTAATTTATAAATGTAATGGCTACCTTTATTCAAACGAATCTCAGTAAAAAAATTTCAAAGCTCATTTACTAACTTTCTATTCAATATTATTCTAAAATTTATCGAAATGAGCAAATTTCATATAGGCTAAATAACTTGATTAAAATGACGGAAATTTGTATCTTCTAAATGTTAAGAATTGCTCCTCTTTAATCTTTTGGGAGAAAAGACTCTTAGATTTCAGACAAATTACAAATTAAAACTAGACACAAATAACCAAATAATAAATATAATAATAAATTAAAAGTCTTCATTAAAAAGAAGGTATCTTTGGGAAATTTAAAATATGATCTATATATAAAATGAATGTGTGATTCAAGATTTATAAAATATTACATTGTATGCATTAACGATATACTCACCAATGTCTTTTTTTCGCCCTCTATCACGTCAACACTTTCGCATCAATTTAAAACTGTATACTGACAAGCCTTTTGAAGGAACATCAAACCAAATTTGCAATGTATTAAATAGATCAAGAGTAATAAATAAATGTACTAGCCAATAAGAGGCGTAAGGAGGCTAACAATCGACCCGGTATCTCAAGCATCAAAATTCTACTTAAAATGATATGCGTACAAAATGACTACCTTGAGCTTATTTTTCATTTGCTCGATTGACAAACCAGAAAATTCAATGAATCACTTAATATAAGCATTTTCATTTGCTGAATAGGTGAAAAAGATGGTTTGGATATAAAATCTTCGCAATGTTAGCTTCACCTCTCATGCATATCTAATATTCAGTCAAGGGCAGGTAAGTTTAAATTCTCTATATTTGGAAAGCAGTAAGGACAAAAATTATTGAATTTTTTTTATTGTAGCTCAGTTTAAAATCATTATAAAATTTAAATTTGGTTCCAAACTGACAGAATTCTTTCATAAATATACAAAAGTGAAATAAGCAACAGAAGCAACAGAAATAGACCCAAAACCTGGCTTTAAGTGCAGTAATCCTTTTTAGTTTCTGATAGGATGAAAGAGCTTGTCAGGTTCAAGAGACTTTTGAAACTCTTATAGTATTGAACATAAAATTTACAATGTTTATTTTGAAAGAATTTTATATCCCATTATTTTATGTTATGTAAGTGTTTTCATATTCATAAACCAAAATCACATAGAAACATCCTGTTAAAAAGAATGCTGTAAAACGTGGTTAAAGATTGACAATAAGGATGACTTTTTCCCTCTGTATGAATTTTTAGTCCTTTATTGGAATTTTGTCATTCATGCAACCAACTTATTTTGATCAACAGAAGATTATTTTTATGAGGTCAACAAGAATAGATAATACAGTCCCTGAAACGTTCTACTTTCCCACTTGAACGGTGAGCGAACGGTGAACGAACGGTGAACGAACGCTGAACGAACGCAGAGCGAACGGTGAGTGAACGATGTGTGAACGCTGAACGCAACTTGGTGAACGATGTGTGAACGGTGAACGGTGAGCGAACGCAGAACGCGAACGGAGCGCAAACGCGAACGCAAAGTGAACGGTGAACGAACGGTGAACGCAAGATGAACGATATATTCGGAATGCCTCTGATCTTTTCCTTGCATTGAAACTATTTTATTGTATTATAATGTCAGGTGCCAAAAAAAAAAAATAAATAAATAAGTAAACCAATAAATGAATGAATAAATAAGTCAATAAAATAAATTTTCCAAAATTGTCCTAAGAAAGACGATGCATGCACATTAAGTTTTTAATCACACGATTTTTATCGCATTAAAACATTGCAATTGTTGCCGAACGCTGAAGTATAAAAGATATTGTTTTTAGTTGGAAAATAAAATGTTTATTCTTATTTGATAACAAATCAGAGAAAACTTATGATTTATAGAATGAATTAAAGCGGTTGTAACTTATATTCATTTATATATCTCCGTGTCAAGGCGATTTCGTGTAAAGTAATGAAAAAAAAATTAATTATATTTATACGCTCGTATTTTAGATTTTTAATACAATAATATATTATGTGTCATTTCTATTTTTCATTATGATTTATTGAGCAGACGTCAACATGTATCCCTAGATGGCCGTGATTATACTCGGACAAGATGATACAAAGATACATATTCATATTATTTGTTATTAATTCAATTTTCAGAACATGATATTCAAGTAATATGGTGTTATAGTTTTTATTAAACAGACAAATGAGAGAGAGAGAGAGAGAGAGAGAGAGAGAGAGAGAGAGAGAGTACTATTCAGTTTTAGCCCAACCCCCCTCCTTTCAGGCTTCACTAAATGTTTGTACCTATATCAAACAAAAACTCTGAATTTTTTTTCTAAATATATCAGACAGTGAAAGTAACTTTTTTTTTTATCAACAAATAATATCCATTTGTTTGACAGTCATACTCGTTTTTATTTTCCTGCTTCAAGTTCACACGAAGTCCACGTGCTTGTCCTGTCAATCAAAATCATTCGACACTGTGCAGGTGTGAAAGTTTCGTCACATCGAAGACGAAGTGCGAGTATTTCCAGCAAGTTATAACATTTATTTTTATCATTTCTAGATTTGATTCCAACATTTGAATAATAAATTAGTAAAATACATTGGGCATTAACACTTGAATGTGAAACATACTCTCTGCCAATTTCAAATACCACCGCCGACACGTGTACATTTTGATCTACTATTGTTTTGTGACTTTTTTTTAGATGCATGTTTGTTTTGAGACTGAAATTTTGTTCTGAAAAAGACCGTAGCTTTTTTTTCAAATGTTAATTAAAATATTCTGGAAATACGGTACTGACCAAGTCACCGATTTAAGGGGAAAGGGGGGTGGGTGGGTATTAATCATATCGAATGGCAAACATATAAAGTTACGGTGAAGAAAGGTTTTTTTCTCTATAACTATAGACTTTACATATTACAGTAGAGAAATTCTGTAGTGCATTACATTTTAAATAAAATATTTCCTTTAACCACACTTTCAATTTAATTCGTTCTAAAGATAATAAATTAACAGGATATCCGCAGTACTATGTATAACTGTCAGAACTAGTTCTATTATATTTTCTGTAGTAATTGAAAAAAAAAAACGTAATAGAAATAAATATTTTCGTAATTTTGCTGCGTAATTATTTGACTTGAATAATTATATCTCCATTAACGATTTGTCGTCTTTAACAAAACAACAAAATGTTGCAGTGCTTGAAGTATTTGCACATTGCCCTTAGTTAAATTTAATATTTCAGCATCGTTCTACATAGGTACAGAATGTGCTTGTAACAACATTTATTTTCCAGAGTAATTTAATAAATAACCTAACAGCTAAGTTAGAATAATAAAAATATATATCGTAGATATTTTTCCTCATGAAATAATGATTCTTCAAACACGATATGTTCGTTAATAAATTAAAAAAACCTGTAACTCCTTAACTACGAAAAGATAAGTCCTTTCACTTCGGAGTTCCGAATGACAATGAAAACTGAACGATAGGTGAACGCTGAACGCAAGGTGAACGCAAAGTGAACGGAACGAAGAGTGAACGCTGAACGCTTTGTGAACGGTGAACGCGAGCGCACGGTGAACGGTGAACGCAAAACTGTGAACGGAGAGCGAACGGTGAACGCACGGTGAACGAACGGTGAACGCACGCTGAACGAACGGTGAACGAACGGTGAGCGAACGGAAAAATGGGAAAGTAGAACGTTTCAGGGACTGTATGTATTGCATAATTCATTTTGACATGATCAATCTTAATTATATTGATAACAACTTTTCTTAGGTTCAATTATTTTAAACTATTGTCATTTTCTGGTCATATTCTGTTAAAACAATATAAGACATGTATTACGATAACGCTTTTATCAACTGACCTCTTCTGAGATTCAAGGTCAGCCAAATTCGGTACAGAGTGTTCTTGTATTAATAACTTCGAGGTATCAAAATATAAAAAAAAAATTATCTTACACAGTACATTTAACAGTTGAAGTTCTCATATTCTTTTTTTTTTTCTTTTGAACACAAGAAAATAGATTTTAAAAAATGAAATTAGGCGGTGATTATCCTTCGGAATATCTCAGTTATTGTAATTTGTGATTGTGAGGTATGTATCTATAACTCAATGTACTCAGATATATTAATGTTGTTCGAAGTCTCAAAATGCATGAAAACATGTTATTTTATTGTGAGCTAGGTTTTGATCTGAATTTGTAAACAATGTTTATAAGTGCATCGAGTTCAAAAAGAGAGTTTTATCAGTTATTATAATAAGGCATTTTTGTGAAGTCCCATGATTGTGTTGATCACGTGACTGACTCTCGTAATTTTCCTAAAATGCACAAAAATTAGATTATTACGGTTATTGTAAACTTTTGTTATATAAACCAATAAATCGTATCATATTGTATATGAAAACTGCTAGGAGAAACTCTAAGCTTTAAAATGCTTAAGCGTGTTATGGGTAAATAGTTACATTTTGACATTGTGGTTCTTTAAAGTTGATTTATGAATTTTTTTAAATTTTATTTTTAATTTTAAATTCATATGTTTTTGAAAGAGATGAATTGTTTTGAATTCATAAATGTTTGCTTTTGTGTCATGACTATAATATAAAAAAAGAGAGCACTTATTCTATGCTTAGAACAAATATGAAGTGGGATAATAATTAAAAAAAAAAGACAACTTGGAATGAAATATATGGAGATAACGAACAGTAAACGAGCTCAAAAGTCCATTAAACAATACAAAATAGGAGCACTGACCTCCAAACATCAGAGGTGGGATCAGGTGCCATGGAGGAGTGCGCATTCCCTGCCGACCTGTCATACCCGCCGTGTGCTCCTTGTCATGATCGGGAAATAACGGAAAAATCCGTAATTTTTGGTAATTTCCGTAATCCGAAATCAGAATAGAGCAAAGAAAAGAAATAGGGATTATAAGAAAAAACAAGGCATAATACAACGACTTTCATCAAGCAATGCTGAAAGTTTTTCTGAAGACTCCAATCCAATAGTATCATCTAAAAGAATAATTAGTCAGATTATCCTGGCATTTCAATATCTTGCAGGATTAGTTAGGAATATTATCCTCTGGATCATGCGAATACGCAGATTTGTACCGAGTTTTATTAAAATCGCTTCCCGTATATGATAAAGGTTTGTTTACACCTAACACAAAATGTAGGTTTGTTGAGATACTTTTTTCTGAATATTCGGAATGGACGCATACAAACGCAAGAGCAGCTTCAACAGACGTCTTGGTATTGGACAAGGAGAAAAAACAAGAGTTGCTAATTATTCACCGTAAAAGGAGTCCGTTGTTTAGGTTTGTTTGTTTCTTTGTTTTGTTGTTTGACGTCTCTCTCGAGAATTTTTAACTCATACGGAGACACCACCACTTGCCAGTGGAGAGCTGCAAATTTTGACCTATATTCGGCACTCAGGGCCATTGAGCAACGAGGGATCGTTTTTGTTCCAGCAGCTACTGCGACACGGGACCTCGGTTCATACGGTCTCATCCGAAGGACCGGTCTCCACGTCCCACAATGGGATTCCAACCCGCGATGTAAGGATCAACTGCCTACGTCGCGACTCTAGAGCAGACGCTCTTACCACTGTGCCACGCGGGCGACCGTTGTTTTGGGTATGTTCACGCCTGTTACCTGTGTGGATTTAATCGGCATTAAATGTAGTCTGCTTCCTGATTCCCGTCACATTAGGAGAAAAAGTTAAGTTTTGCATGACCATTTTCTTGACCTTTGATGTTTTGATAAAAGACTTGACGGTCTCGTACTTTCTCGCCTATCTGTTCACGCAGTTAACAGTTAGTGAAATTGTTGTGATCCTGGAGGCCATTGTTCTACATGTTTATCATCAAACGGAGGATTCTAATACATCTAAATCTGATAACTACATGTCGACAAAGTTTGAGAAATCTGATACCAGCAACAACGAAATGAATCTTAATAGAAAAATTCAACTTTGTTCTAGTAGCACATTAAACAAAATAGTTAGCATATTTGTTATTTTGATTAATATATATTTTTTTTCTCTTGCTGCATACTAGGCATTTCGCAGTTTAAAATTTAGAAATTTATTTCTCACTTTTAATCGCTATTTTGAAAAACAGTACAAAACAACGATTCTATTTTGGATGATTGCCATTTATGTTTTAAAATCTGCAAATATTTTAGAAATTAAGGAAGTGGGCAGGAGGCAATATTTTTTCAACTTGTAACAAAATAGACAAAATTTCACAGTCAGGGGAATTGTTTCATTCTCGTGCTATTTAAGCATTTTTTTTTTTCAAAATTATATATGTATTTTTTGTAATTAACGTATCCTTGAACCGATAATTTATCAAATCAATATCTCCTGTGCAAATAAGATTTGCATACCATTTGGGCTGACAAATCAAAGTATATCAAAACCATAGAAGGTATTACTATATTGAAAACGATTTCGTTATATTGCAAATGATTGTGAACAACAGCACAATAACTAGCATAAGGCTATCTTTTTCAAACTATTAAACTTGATTGTTAAAATTATCGACTTACTTTTGTTTTCCAATTTTTCAATAAGGATGATGGTGAAATATGGAGATAATGAACAGTATTAAAACTCAAACGGACCTCCAAAACATCAGAGGTGGGATCAGGTGTCATGGAGGAATAAGCATCCCCTGCCTATCGGTCACACCCGCCTTGTGCTCCTTGTCATGATCGGGAAAAACGGAAAAATCCGTAGACAATTCAATGTGTAAAAATGGCCTAACAATCAGTATGAAAAAACATCGGTCAGCATTTGACTTAAAGATAGGTTGTATTTGCTGACGAGCTAAAGATGAAGAGAGGGGTTGGGACTCTTTTCCCACTTCGACGTTTAGATCATATTAGTGATATTGACGTTATAGATAACGAAGTTCAACTGTAAGTGCAATGTTATGATGAGTTCGGGTGCTTCTATCTTAATTTTGAACTTCATGGCCCAGGGACAGGAGTTCTGAGTTGATCTCTTCTGATCATACAAGTAAATATATATTACTTCTTCAAATTTTTCCTCTCTGTTCTTTGGTATTTAGCAGACAAACTAAGCGCATGGATAGTAAAGCAATGATGCTTATACAAAAATAGCGAGATTCATAACTACTAGATCATGGGTTCCGGTGTTAGGGTGAGGCTCTATTGATCATATACATGTAATAAAAATTTATCATTTTTTGAAAGTCTTCCTCTCTGTTCCTATTGTATATATTGGTCCAAATTTCTACATTAAAATATCTGGTGTGATAAGTAATTTCACCCTCTACCGACTTCCAAGTTAACATAGCAATTTTATATTATCGGACAAAATAGATCAAGAAATTTAATACAGTAAAGTATGTTTATTTTAATTCTGCATTAGCCATGACTCCAAAAAATGTAATCAATCAAGATAATAACAGGATTTGTTTTCTGTGTCAAGTAAGCATAAATGTCCAGTTTCAAATGCCACTTAGTAAGATTAAGTATTTGCAAGTATTGAACGCTATGAAATAAAATCAAAGAATTTTGTTTAATCTACTCAAAATGTATTATGCTAATTTTTTCCCTTTCCGCTATCATTAGCGATTTTGAGTGAAAAATCTTACGGTACATGAGAGATATTCAATCTCCGAACGCCATTGGAGGTCTATGCTAAACGAAATGGATCATTTGGTGCAAAGTTAGGTGATATAATCTTTTGAATCATAACCTTCGGTATACAATTTGCTTAATTGACAAGCCACATGGTGTTTGTATTTCACATGAAATAGACTTTTGGGATTCCAGTCTTCAGTTTGTGTTTAAAGGGTTTTTGTCACGTCTCAAAATTTTTTGATTTGACAAAGTATACATGCTATCAAAATCATATATTTAAAAATCTTTGCTAGAAAATTAATATTTTTGATGTTGCAGCGATTCAAAGTTTGAATTTCTCAATATGCATATTTTGATCGCCGATGTTACGCGCCATTGCTCTGACGTCATAGGTGTCAATCCTGGTCAAGCGAAGTACTTATTGTGTATATAAAAGGGCTCATTTGTTGTGTCTATTAAATCTGTTAGAAAATAATTAAGAGGTAATTGGATAATTGACAGCTAGTACGGTATAATTTATGGCTTTAAGATGAACAAATGTGCACAAGAAAGGTTTTAGGAAGATTTTTTTTTCCACATTTCCTGGACTTGGTCGAGAGATGTTTTCAAATGCGATGGCGTTTATCTCCATTCAGAACAATCGTTTATGCCCGATCGATCAAGAATTTTTTTTCTGACCTATAAAATATTTTAAGGAAAGATACCTTTTAAAAAAATAATAAATGACAAACACGCATTTTTTAAAAGTTGCACAGAATCTAGTAGGAATGTTGTGAACTTCGTAATGGCGTACGGCGCCATTGAAGAAGTGTCATTTCTAGTACATGATATTCACTGCTGGAACAGATAGAAGATATACAGGATTTATTTATATATAATTAATTAAAATAATAATGAAGGAGAATTTAAAATTCCCATATTTATAAATGTTTACGAAGTTAAACTTTAGTAATTCGTTCTATTTAGTCGAAGTCCCGAGTGGTCAACGGCTTCGTCTTCGGTGATCTCTCCAATTGCCGGCATATTTTCTGATTATTTCTCTTTGCTACACGTTCATACATAAAAGATTGAACGTCCATAACCAAAGGAATATAGTCGATGTCAAAATTTCAATCGGACATACTGTGTAGTGTATTTATTTAGCGTAAAAATCTATTCAATATATTTTTCTTACGATAAGCTTTACGAGTTCTATTGACCATTGACACCTATGACGTTTCAGTACCACGTGACCCCTATCTAATTAGTGGAGATTTTTACTTAGACGACCCTATATTACGGGCATTTTATCGTCTAATTACGGCCGTTTTCAACATTATTTCAGAATTAAACGATAATTATATGTTTCAAGAATACAAAAGTGTTTCATTTTAAAGAAATTTAGATACGTGATAAAAAGCCTTTAATAAAATTCAGGCTGCATAGCAACACTTAAATATAAATTTACAGAAAAAGTTATGCACACACTATATGCAGAAAAAACAAAACCTCTCTCCCTTTTTTCTGTTTTTCTCTCTCTCGTGTTCAGAGTAGAATCTTCTTCTTTTTTTAAACTCTATTCACATTTAGAAGTAGATTACAAAGGTGTATATCATGTTTAAAAATTTTCTTTCAAAATAGACTCAGTGAAACATTGCATTAGAAGAGCAATCGTTTCCACGGCCCAATTTATCAAATATTCAGCTACCGAGAACAATAGTCAATAGTAATCAACACAAACAATGGTATATCTCAGCATCACCATCATTTTCTATAGCTTTTATCAGCAGATTTTAAAATGAATAATAAAACAACAGCAATTGTAAATATTTTTAGCAACAACTAGAATTGTCAATAACCAAGATAAATATATATAGCAGTAAATGTTAGCTATTCTCTACAACAACATCACAATATGAATAACAAACAGCAAAATCCGTAGTTAATCCGACTTGGATACTTTTTTTTAGATGTTTGCTTGCTTGCTTCGGTATATAAAGATAATTCAGGGGAAACAGCACGATTTTTTTTTAATTCATGTACCCTTTTTTCTTCGGAACTATTTACTTAAACTTGTTATAATTTTTAAATAAAAAATACCTTAACCAATTAGATGGACTTTCCCTTTGATTATCCAATGAATGTTAGCATCCCGCCAAAATAAGGAATTTAATTCCCAGTGTTTCTGAAGCAAACGAAAGAGCTTGAAAAGAGTTTTTTTTATTATTTGAGCGTATAATATTCCCCTTTGGTTGTGTGGTTTGAACGTTGGGACCCTGAAAGACTAATCACTGAATGAATAAGGCAGCAGAAAATTTATTTCACCGAGTTTCCGGATACAAGAACAAGTTGATTTATATGCCGTTTTAAAATGCAGCATGGTGCAGATGTATTATTGGATAAAAGATGTGTATTTCTTTAGAATAAATTAAAACTTCAAATGCCTGTGCATTTGTGTTGTAAAGTCTTGTGAGGTAAAGTTCAAGTGCCGCCCATAAAGGTCTGGTTAATATGATATGAAATTACTAAAATGCAAGCCAGGTAAACCGTCCCAGTCAGTTTTGCAGCTTTCTTTCCTATGCATTGCTTGAAGAAAGTTCTTGTGTTTGAGCATTCAAGCATTGCTACCTGACACATTCAAAGACAGTTAAAATTCTAAAGACTTCCTTGTTTGGTTGTAGTTCACGTCTCATCATTTTAATCATAATAGGTTTATCGCTTGCTTTGAGAAATATTAGGATAGGACAATTCTTTTTTTTTTAAAAATTATCATCCTTGCTTAGGTAAATTGTTGAATAACGACCAACTAAATGATCTGGTAGTCTCCACATTTTATCAAAAATTTGTTCTTTGGCATAATATAGGCCTTTCAACTGCCGCTAGGGTTCGATGTAAGAACGATAACTCATTACCGGAACTTGTTTACAGCAGGTCCGAGGTATCTAATTGTTTTTTAATAGGTAAATTTTCAGCATTTCCCCAGTGTTCCTTTACTTTCGGCGGAATCCAGTGGTTTTAAAATTTAGCACAAATGTTAAATTTATTTATAGTGCAGTTACGGACTCTGTGAAATAATATATAAGTGAAATTTTTTATAAAAATATAAAGTGAAATCTACCCCCCTCCTTGATTTTAATCTGATTAAATTTTCATACTTGGTCGTTATTCTTCGTGCTTAGTAAAACGAATAAGATAATAAATTGTTGCATTTACTTGTAGAAATGTATATCTTTATATAAGAAGCACAACAATACACACACAAAAAACATGACATTATATTTTCTTCTTCGTAACAACTGTCAGAGAGAGTTAAATATCTTAATATAGTCCGTTCCCCATTCATTTAATTCCGTTATTTCAGGTTGAGTGAAGACATTCTCCTTCTTCTGGTCAACCCTTTTGTGTACAAAACAATGTAAGGAACCTTTTGCCTACATAACAATACCAACTGAAGCAGCCTATATGTCATTCCTATAAACGATAACTCATAAATCGGCACTTTGTTGGTCCTTTTTTGCACTTGAGTTATCTGTCCTTACACATCAATTATTATTTATTAAATTTTTTAAAGATTTAATTAAAGGTATGTATATGCTATAATCTTTTTTGAGAATTTCACATAGTTGTAAATCTATCTATCAAATGTGCAACTTGAAAAATTAGTTGAAAGGCCTACATAATACTACATGTATATGCTTTACAAATGTTCGACTCTGTATAATTTAACATTAACAAAGCCTATATTTGATTCTTCATAAAGTTTATGTCGCCCGGTGTGGTAAGAGATTTCTAACTAGGCTAAAAAGCCATATTTACATGATAAGTTTCTCATCCTCTTTGTTTTTGAATGTTTACATCGTACAACTAGCTGAAATCTTTCTTAACGTACAGTGTAACGTAGTGTGTGATTGCTTGTATTACCTACTTCTTTCATCACATGACTCATATTATCAAATGAAATTAAGATGTACAATCCATCAACCAATCAACAACTTGAACAGGAACAGTACGCTAGATCGCTCGGCCATCTAGGCAAGTAAAAAAATTCTTCAATGGTGATGAAACTCTCGTGGCACCGTCCTAAACTACACGTTCATTAAAAATGTTAGTGAGATACAGTGATTTAAACATTAGCCTAATTAGAGGATCGTTACCGATACGTATTGCGTGAAATTATTAATATATCAAGCACATGTAATTTACAATGACTAAAACTAACATAGCTGCCCTAAGTGAAAAATATTAATGTGGAAAGAAATAAAAATCATTTGGCAAGGATACTCACTCACGCCACAATCTGGGGTTGACCTTCATGAAACATGTCTCCTAGGAGTGAAGGAACAGCATGCGAGACCGCACAGCCATCGAGGCAAGTTAAAAGATCGCTGTCGATGGCGGTGGAACTCTCGCGGCGCCGCCCTTCACTTGTTTATATAAAAATTGCATTTGAAAACTCGAATGACTGAAGATCAGAATTTTAATCACATAATAAAAGAATCCTTGAAGTTCATAAACTTACAAACATAAACATAGCAGTACGTTTCAAATGCAAAAAAGGCATTAATCTGTATATCTAAAATTGGTATATACAGTGGATACACTTACAAAAGGTTGATTTAATGAATCTCGATGACAAAAATTCCATTCTTGCATAAAAGATGAGAAAACACCTACTGATGATACATTTACAAATTATTTAATAAATTAAAGTAATCTAATATTTTTTTTCCAAATGAGATCGACATATTCATAAGTGGTACATGTATAAATTATGAAAATTCATTTGATTTACAGTTGTTTGACTTTGTTTCCTTCGCCACCATATCATTACAATGTTTGCTAAGAATCCGTATGCAGAATTTTGTACTAAATGTACGCCGTTTGAATAGTTAACTAAATGACCAAATTTTCAACACCATAAAACACATTTCTTGGGAGAATTGTGGGAACACTCAATGACTGATTAACAATCCAAGAACAGACCAAAAAAGCAAAAGAAACTGCTGTGGGACCTTTTGTCAGGTTTGGTCTCGTTGCTATTTTATACTGAGTAATGAAGGCTCAATTTGCGTACTCATTATAATAAGTGTATTTCATCATTCAAAGTTTCATAATTGTTTCCCCTGAACAGTTTGGAAGTTTGGAGACAATAAAACGAACGTTTTATTTTTTTATTGTTGTTGACGGCAGTGATAATATTTAGGAAGTATTCCCACGTCGGAGGAATTGATGGAGATATACCCTGACAGTGGAGAGATTTTGTTGGCAAAAAAAAAAAAAAAAAAAAAAAAAAAAAAACGAGCCCGAAGGCGTAGGCCTTCACAATAGCTCAGTCGGTAGAGAGTCCGCTTTGTGATCGGAAGGTCGTGTGTTCGAATCAGGGCCGCGACTGACCTAAGTCGATAAAAAATGGGTAGCAAATGTTGAGTATCTAATCGCTCGACACTTTAAAGTGAAAGTTGCCGGTCTTTTGAATGAGACCTTAAAACCATGTCACGGAGGCATTGGCACGATAAATTACCTTCACCACTCAATGGCCCCGAGTGCCGAGTAAAGGTCTAAATTTGAAGCCTTTATATGATGACGTCTCTATATGAGTGAAAATTTCTCAAACAGGACGTAAAAGAACTTACAACCAATCAATTTATTTACATATAGAATAAGTTTTGATAAAATATATAATATGATAAAACGGGAAACATTAAGATCATTTGAAGGTGATAATGGAATATATCTACATAAATAAAGAAAAGTTCCACATCTACATTTGTATTTCATATCCCAAATCGTCTACAGTCAGTAAAGTAAACTGATTATGGACGATAAGAAATATGAATCACCTGCATATAATTCTGTGTTTATGTCTCCCAACTATACTCGTTATTTTCACCTACTTCATTGACGATGGCAAAACAGATATCATCTCGTTTGGCATACTGATAATATTTAGCCTTATTGTTTATAACATCAAGATATGAAACAGATGTGGCAGACTGTGTGGTATCTTATTTCGAGTTCACTGGGATATATTGAGTCAAAATATAAATGTATCAATTTAGAAATATCTGAATGTCGTATTGAAGACCCCAGTAAGTGTTATTTTTTCAATTAGAGGGTAGTTTTTGAATAAATTCTGCTTCATAAGATCTTTAAAAAAGATTGGCTAATAAAGGAGCACAATTAGTGACCACTGGAATTCAAACAGATTGTTGGAATACCTAAAGGAATATACTCATCAGTATACTAAGGATCAAATAGCTGTTTGTTGCAATAACACTAATACAATATAGGTTGTGGTTACAAAAATGATAAGGATCGTGAAACAACAAAAGCTTAAGAAGTTTTAAGGTTGATACGTTGTTTATTGTCAATTTATCATTGAATACGAACGATATTATTTGATCATCCGACGATTTTTCCCTTGTGCTTCATAACGTTAACGTTTGACAACATAATTTTTTTTCAACGTCTGCTTCCTCTGCCTCACTTTCTTCAAGAGTTTTATTGGAGTTAAATATTACCTGGAATGTCTTCTTTATAATATATATTTTCAAAACTTAAACAAATGTTTTTTAATAAAAGAACTGTAATTGACTCTTCCAAAAAGTAAAGATCCTCACTTAACTTTGGCAGCTTAATCGCTTATCGGAGTTGTATCATAGGCGAGCACATTAGTTTCTGACGTGACTTGACCTTGCACATCTGCACTGCGACCCGGTATACAACGTGTCCCTCCTATCCCTGAATCTTTGAATCTTTTATTCCAATTAAAAACAAATAATCTGAACATATTTTGTTTTTCTCTGTCCAATTGAAACATTTTCAATCTATGCTTTTCCAACTGCAAGTGAAACTATAAAAAGCAACTTCGTCAATGGCGAATACCTGTGATTAGAAATAATGGATACTAACGATTAAACATTTTAAAATTACCAAAATTACAATTCATCTTAATTCAAAATAAATTTTACAATGAATAGAAAAACTCATAAAATTATTCAAATCGATAGTTAGAGATAAATTCATAGTATTACAGCATATACCGTTATTAACCGCTTGAAATATTTGTCAGCAACGATTGTGTCTGTTACACATTAAAACGTTACAAGATCTTGTATAAGGTTTTCGGCAGTAATGAAATAATTTAAAAGTGTGACCTAAATACTCTTGTTTAACACAAAGGGAGGAATCTACGGGACGTTTTGATTTTTGTTTGTTTGTTGCTTAACGTCCCTCTCGAAAATTTTCACTCATATGGAGACGCCACCACTTGCCGGTGGAGAGCTGCAAAATTTGACCTTTACTCGGCACTGAGGACCATTGAGCAGTGAGCATTCTTAGGGTTCCATTGATTATTTAGTCCGTTTAAGGACTACATTCAGCTATATTCAAAGCCTTAAGGATGTTCAGAAACATAAAGCATGCAGTGAAATATGAGCTTTTCATGAAAACCACCCTGAGGGAAAATGGAGAAAATCCTCACTCATCCCATGAGAACAGACGTTCTTCACTACAAAATCTTGTAAACATACTTTGAAATTTTAATATTTTACACACTATTTAAGCATTCAGTAATCTCTTTCAAATATCTTTCGCGCGTCTCGCCTTCTTATTGCGGACAGGATCATGTATGTTTGCTCTGAATAATATACTTTGCGATGTAGAATAAAAAGCAGCATCTGATACTGGGTTTATTTTTTTTAACGATGAGCTCAAATTAATCTGTGAAGAGGTATGGCTGCAAAGCTTAAGCCTGACAATGTAAGACATGTGAGATAAAAATGGTAGTGGTTGTTTCTTCTTCTTCTTCCGAAAAAAATGACATTCAACCGGAACGCTTTATATGAATCTTTAAATATTTGAATCAGTGTCGTGGTAGGCATGAAAACAATCTCAATGCATTAGTAACATGTATGTCTATGAAATGAATATGATTTTTACTTCTTTAACATCATAACATTTAATATTCATGTCTAATATAATGGTAGTTTTTTTTAAATAATATATATATATATATATATATATATATATATATATATATATATATATATATATATATATATATATATATATATATATATATATATATATATATATATATATATATATATATATATATATATATCAATTTTAAATATGCTCGAGGAAGCTTTAGACAAGCAGAATTTTTGAAAGAAAAATTGACGACATTGCAACTGTTTAACATTAATGAATTCCATGGGTTTATTGTTGTTTGCTTTAAAAGATAATCTTAAGTTATGTCCCCACGCCCAATTAAAATGTAAGCAAACAAATAAACAAAAACCACATCTATATCAACCATATGTAAATAATTATTTGTCTGCAAATTGAAGCTCTTGAAAAGACTTCATTGCTCGTTTGAATTTTAGCGAACTATGTTATGAGAGGTATGATACAAAAG
Source organism: Saccostrea echinata (assembly GCF_033153115.1). Lineage (NCBI taxonomy): Eukaryota > Metazoa > Mollusca > Bivalvia > Ostreida > Ostreidae > Saccostrea > Saccostrea echinata. The sequence goes on along the minus strand of NW_026889760.1, from coordinate 755,641 downwards.
GAGGCAATAAAACAATACCATATATAGGTTACTAGTGAAAGAAGAGCATGTAATCCAAAAATCACAGGTTTTACAGTTTTTGACAGGACATTTTGAAATAGAACTCTTGGGATTGGAAAAGGAATTTTAAAATATAATTCTAATAGAAACTTTACATTCATTCAACTTATTGTATAAACTGTTGGTTTTATATCAAAACTAGGAATCTGAAGACTGCAATGTTAGGGGAAAAAAAGTCACCAGCTTCAGCTGATACCTACACTTTTTTCAATTTCTATATTAAAAAAGATACTCGTTGGATTTATAGGTACAAATGCCTAAAAAGGGATAAATGAATTTGTTTTTAAGTCATACGTAATACTAAAAGCAATTCAAAGAGAAGGCAAAATCCTAAATGAAAACAATATTGGTGGATGTTTATTGTGCATTTAGTAAGGTTTATGGTATGGATTTCAAACATTGTACAGATTTAAAAAATGTTTACATCCATTTAATATATAATCCCAATGGAGTCTACATCATCTTCTTACCATCCTGTGTCAAATTCACAACAAGGCTTTTTGCAGACGATTGCCTGCTCAGGTACGTTAAGGCTTCCCAGAGAATATTGCAGTGTACTCTGTGCCTTCACTTCTCTGGATTACAAATATATGACGTCATAATTGAAAATGACATCAAGTCACTGCAATCTTGAGTTGATATGATGGGGAGAGTGTCATAAACTTTACACCTTATTTCAATCTGCATATAGTGTCAGGAAGGTATTATAAAATAAACGTGTTTTAATTTTTTTTTAAATCTTTTATATCCGAATATTCTAGATAACTTTCCTTTATTACTCTTCCTTAAAAGTCAGCGTTTTCAAAATATATACGAAAATATACGTTTGACATTTCCCTTTTTTATACCCTTGGATAGAGGTAGAATTTAAAATATGTGTATAAAAGAGCCTGGCGCAGGTGATTAATGAGGATTAAATTTTATTTGAGTTCTTTTTTTGGAAATCTGTAAGAGGAGTTTCCCCTGTAACTGAATCTTGCTTGGGAAAAATGTGTGATGGCTTTGTTATAATTTTGTTTTAATACTGATGACGATAATGAGTGGGAAAAAAACCCTCATATTTGTCGGTAAGTTCAATTTATTGTGAAATATTTAGCACCAAAGTATTGTATAACTTTTCTCAAGCACATTTCGGGTTCACAAGGATGCGATGAGTTTATTTATGTAACAAAAAGTTAATAATAATTGTGTTAATCACCTGCGTCGAAGCGATTTATGTGAAACACTTAAAAAATGTAGAAATGACCTTCACGTGATCAACGAGGTCATGTGATATCGCAACAACCACGTATATATAGCCTAGAGAACTCTCTATATAAATTGGCCGTACTTAAGTACATAATTTACAAATTAAAATAAAAATCGACCTTGCAATGCAGTGTTATATTTTGAAGCTTCGGGAAGCCTTAACATTGCTGGGGGTGTATCGCAACATCACCACTGAGGAGGACACGAGCACTCCTTAGCAAGTCCTAAACAGACTACAGACATGTACGTCGAAGTAGATGAGGAGTTGTAACGCTGAGAAGCGAAATAATACGTATTGTCAACAAGAAACGTTCATTTATAATTGAGGCGAACTTTGCAGCATACCTCTGAAGCAAATAAGTGCCAGGAAGTCACAGTTGGTAACAAGCTCAAATGGTATCGCATATTAGTAACATTTCAAGGAAAGTCACTAACAACACTACTTTCTTAAGCCGCAACCTCTCTCTCTCTCTATCCATTGTCCACCAAGGCAACTAGTTATAAGACCTTAGTTAGACCCCAGATCTGAGATTGGATGATGCCAACAAGACCAATATGAAAAAGATGGATGACGTACAACGAAGGACTGCGCGATATATATCATAGGTGTATTTACAACTAACTCTCAACAACAAAAGAGGACATGCTTTGATGGTTTTAAAACATTCTCCCACTCTAAATGCTCTCTGGTCTCATTCTTCCCAGCCGGAGTAGTGATCTGTCATTCATTTCCAGCATCTATGGTCACACTCAAAGCCTTCAAGTCCCGAATCATCTCATACTTGTTCAAATAAGAATTATTTTTTCTGTTTTTAATGAGACCTTACACAGCATATCTTTGATCTTTTTATTCATGTGCGAAAATGCAAAACTTTTGAAAGAAGAATGTATTTACGTTTATTACTATATTTCACGTTTTTTTTTTCTTCTTAATGAATCAGTTGAAGTTTTAAGGGAGTTAGAAGTGTCGATGAATACCAAATGCACTCGCAAATCAATTGACAAATATCAAAAGCACCTTCCGAATATTATTTTAGAATGAGAATTCCATAGGTTTTTACACCCCACCCCCCAATATAACTAATCTTAATTAATTACAGTTTCTTCAATGCATATATAGGGCTATTGAATTTCTTACCCTAAGAATATAATTTTATATTTTCTAGTTCGTAAATTTTCAATAAATAATTTACAACATTAACATCTAAATTTTGTAACGTTATAAATCCACGCGAGCATTTTAAGTCAAATACTCTTTTCTGCATTCAAAAGATTTTAATCATTGCACCTCTCATGTAATGTTTGACAATAAACAAAAAAAAAAGAGTTTTAGATTGTCCTACTAACACAGTGTAAATCCCCAGTGGTACATACTTCGCTATTCGCAACCCAAGCTCAAGTACTTCCTAATTGATTATTCATTTGGTTCTGATATTTAAATCCACTGTCAACAGATATTAAGGATGAAAGCTTGAAAAGCAGCGGATAAAGTTCCAAATCAAAGGCTGATGAGACCCGTGGAAAATGAATGTTGCAAAATGAAAATGGGAACGTGTTCTTTGCTTGTACTGGCCATAATTTCCTTTATATTTCGGGGTGTATATGGCCTCACCCGATCAGATTTATACCAATATCTAAAGAATCACTCAAATCCTTTGGTTCCACCGATGGAACATGGTAGCGATATATTAAATACTACGTTAACATTTTATATATTCTCTATAAATAGTGTGGATGAGAAAACTCAAGTCCTCTCTCTGACATTGGCAACAGTGATGAATTGGATAGACAATCGTCTGAAGTGGAATGCATCTGAATACAACGACATTACAGACATTACTCTACCGTCAAAGGAAGTATGGTTTCCGAGTTCAATTTATATTCATAATGAAGTTTTTTCTCCCTATTGTTTTTCTGAAGATTCAACGTCGCTTGTATCATCAAAGGGTGTAGTTGGTATACCATATTCTTATAGCATTTCAATATCTTGCAGGATAAGTTTAAAATATTATCCATTTGATAAACAAATATGTACCGTTTTGTATTTAAATCGTTTCCCTGGTGTTGTAAAACTTCGTTTACAATTAACAGGAAATGAAGATTTGTTGAGATATTTTACTGAACACATAGAATGGACGCTTACAAACGCTACAGCAGCTTCCGAAGATGTCCTTGGTATTGGACAAGGAGAAGAACAGGCATTGCTCATTATTCACCTTACAAGAAAACCGTTCTTTGCAGTGTGTTCACACCTTCTACCTGTGTGGATTTTATCTGCATTAAATGTAGTTTGCTTCCTGATTCCTGCCCAATCAGGAGAGAAAATGAGTACCTGTATGGCTATTTTTTTAACCTTTGCTGTCTTTCTGACAATGATGAAGGACTTTATGCCACAGACGTCAGACGAAGTCTCGTACTTTCTCGTCTATTTGTTCACGCAGTTAACAGTAAGTGGAATTGTTGTGATCCTGGAAGCCATTGTACTACATGTTTATCATCAAACGGAGGATTCCAATTTAAATGGAAGCAAACTGTCGACAAAGCTTGAGAAATCTGATACTACCAACAAAGAAATAAAGCTTAACAGAACAACCCATCTTTGTAAAAGTCGCACATTAGACAGAATATTTGGCATATTAATTATTTTGATTAATATTTTTTCTCTTGCTGCATATTTGATATTTTCAGTGTTTCAAATCTAGCCTTGTGTTTTTAGCATTTAATCTTGATACTAAAAACTGTCCTGAAATTATTATTTTAATTTTGATAGAATGGCATTTATATTTAAAAAAAAATCTGAAAATATTCTAGAAATTAACGGAGTAGACAGTGAGGAGCAAAAATATTTTTAAAACTACATGTGTTTTAGTTTACAAATTGAATTGAATTTCACAATCACAGAAATAGTTTTATTTTCTTGATATTTGAAAAAAAAATTGTAGTAATACATGCATGTTTGTTTAATATCTATGAACTAGCTATTTATTAAATCTGTGCAAATACCGACTTTAAACTGTGTATGACAATTATATCGGAAAAATTTAAATTATATCAATGTAATTTAAAGTATTGCGTTGAGTGCTTTTGCTTATGCCGATGATCGAAGGGAACTTTTAACAGAATATAAAACAGCATTAAGTCGACTTTTTCAAGCCATTACATTTGTTTGTTCACATAATCAACTTATTTCCATTTTCACATTTTCTAATAATGCTAATGGTACATTGATTGTACAAAATTATTTAAATGCTCACAACAATGATTTTCGATGCACAGAATTAACAAAGCGTCATACTACAAAAAGAACTTCAATTACAACTTTACAGGGATATTGTTGATTGATTTTTTGGCGATTTGGCCTTTCATGAGCAGTATTCGTAAGACACATGAGTCAATCAGGTGATATATTGCTCTCTGTATTCGTCCGTAGTCGTTCGCCGGTCGTCATCCATCCTCTGTTTTCTTCAGTGGTAAACATTTAAACTTTTCATAAACTAACCGTATATACTCGCCTATAAACCGATCCGCTTATAAGTCGGTTGTATTTTTTTCAGAATCATTCTGAAGAATTAGTCCTTGACCTGCTTATATGTCGGTGCAGGTTTTTGTTGGAATCTGTTACCAATTTTAGATACATAATTTGTTGTATTTGCCAGTGTTGCAAAGTATATTTTGGATTAAGACATCAATATTTGATCTTTTTTTGACAATTTAACAAATACAGGATCATTTAAATCTAAGTACTTGTCTTGTGTGCATGTGGTAATCTTAGATCTTCATTTCCTGCATTAGAATAGGTTCCAGTCTTTACAAACGAGGACTTGCTTATAAGTCGGACCTAGACTTTTGGTTCAAAATTTAACTCCCAAAAATCGATTTATAGGCGAGTATATACGGTATAGGGATATTAGTGTTTGGACTGGACTTTATTAGTCATATAGTGAAAATGAATAAATTCTTTAAAAAAAACCCTTTTCTCTCCCTCTGTTTATTTTACAGACAAATTAAGTATATAGTTATAATGAGTAAGGGTGCCTCTACCTAAATTATGAAATTCATATCCCGTGGTCAGGAGTTCTGGTGTAAGGGCGGGGCTTTATTGGCCATACAAGTAAATTCTTTGGAAGTCTTCATCTCTGCTACGTTTTACTTATAATTATTTGCATGGTTAGAATGAGCAAGAATGATTCTACCTAAATTATAAATTCGTGGCCCCTGAGTCATGGGTTCTGGTGTAAAGGCGAGGCTCTATGAATCATGAAGTCAAAATGCATCAATTATTTGGAAATTTCTTTCTCAGCTCCAAGTCATCTAGCAGCCAAACAAAGTACATAGTTTTGATGAACAAAGGTATTTTTATGAGATTTATAAAATTCATGATCACCGGGTCTTGGATTTTTGTGTTTAAAAAGAGCTCTAGTGATCATGTAGGAATTTTCTTTACTCTACTTTGAGAAAAAATTATTCCCCTTTGATTATTCACATGTGAGATATATCACTTTAAATATTAGGCAATGAAGGTAACCTGAATAAAAAGAAGAGTTACGCAGCTATGTTAAGGCTTCCCGAAGCTTTAAAATGCGCTCAAAACATAATATGTCATTGCGAGGTCGTTTTTGGTTTTAATTTATAAGTATTGAACTTTAGTACTTCCAATTTATAAAAAGGGTATCCTCGGCTATATATTAGCATATTTGTTATGATATCACATGACTTTGTTGATCACGTGAAGGTCATTTATAATTTTTTGAAGTGTTTCATATAAATCGCTTGGGCGCAGCTGATTAATACAATAATTATTAACATTTTGTTATATAAATAAACTCATCGTATCCTTGTGTATGCGAAATGTGCTTGGGAAATGTCATAGTATTACTTGGGTACAAAATATTTCCTGAGAAATTCAACTTACCTACAAATTTGAGGGTATTTTCCACACAATATCGTAATCTGTATTAAAACAAAGCCAACACACATTTTTCCCAAGCAAGATTCAGTTAGAGAACAACCTCTTCTTACAGATTTCCACAAAAATTCTCAGATTAATCCTCATTAATCACCTGCGCCAGACTCTTTTATACACACAAAATAAATTCTACCTCCAACCACGGGTATAAAACAGTGAACATTTCAAAAGTATATTTTTCACAAGCATTTTGAACATGATGAATTTCAATCAAGGGTAGGTAAGCGGTGTATTTTTAAAGTATTCGGACATATAAGACTTAAAAAACCTTTAACGACCCGTGAATTTTGCAATAGCTATCTAGCATTTTACATGCAGTTTGAAATAAAGTGTAAAATTAATGACACTCTCCCCGTCATAACACCTGAAGTTTGCAGTGGCCTGACGTCATTTTCCATTATGACGTCATATTTTGGTAGTTCAGAGATGTGAAGGCACAGAGTGCACTGTCATATTCTACGGAAAGCCTTAACCTACCTGCGTATTCAAGTTTTTTTTTTCCAAATTTAAGTTAGAACTGTGATAGCAAAGACAGCGAATTTAAATGTTTTTAAAACCTTTTTGGATAGAGATGCAGAGATGCAGGACTCCGCCAAAATTGGAGAAAAAAAAAATACTCGTTATACTGTGCAAAGTATTCCTAATCCTCTATCATATTTCGTCTAGACGTGAAGTTAATCAATGGGTGAAGAATGAGTAAACTTAATTAAAAAAAAAACATGTTCAAACAAACTTCTTGCTTCCATTCTTATGACTTTGGTAACCTTGATTTGACTTCGATTTACAGTACAGGCCACGAGTTTTCCCCGTCACACGGTGGAAAACACACCGTGTGAAATGCTCTGTGTTACACCGTGTACACGGTGTAGCACGGTGTGTGTGGATTTGAAATACACGGGTAGGCACACCATGCCGCACCGTGTCTAGAAAAATGCCAGCTAATGCACCCCGTGTTGCATCGTGCCCAGAAATTTCCCTCCGTGCCGCACCGTGTCCATAGCATTACAGAGAAAAATCATTTTGATCTGATAAAATATTTTAAGAGTTTAAAACAATTAGCACATTGATTTATATGTATAATTATCGTTTTCTAATCTAGAAGACATTGACACGTGTTCTGAATTGTACTAATGATACATGTAAAAGGATTAAATATCAGTAACAGAAATATTAAATGGAGTTGAATTTACCGTTCGTCCAGAAGTTCATATTTCGTAAAGTTGTTTAGTTACTTTTTAAAATTATTTGGATTGAAATTTTTAATGTCTGAAGAATTTTATCCCACGTAATCACGTAACGAAGAAATGGCATGATCAGTGTTACATGTGGTATACGATCCGAGCTGCATGTATTTGTTTTAGTGTACAAACCAAGCATTTATGTCCCTGTGTAGAGGACATTTATTTTGTTAATTTATAATTATTATTCTGAATTTATAAGCGAGAATCGAGAGCAAAATTCCTGTGTACAATAATGTGCGTATTTTTCGTAACAGAATAAATTCTCTACATAAACTACATGTAGTAAGTATAACTTCTGTTTTAAAAATCCTTTCGGTGTTTTTCCTTAATTATGTAAAGAAACAATGCCAGAGAAAGAAAGGAGAGAGAGATGCTCCTAACCCCCTTTCACATATGTCTAAAGAAAAAAAATCATTTAATTCTTCGTTTAATAATTCCGAAGCGTATTTCTCCTAACGGACTTTTTTTTTCTTTTTATAAACTAGTATTTATGTTTTAAAACCCTTTCAGTGTAAGTATTTTATAAGTTTTTCTTTAATTGAAAAGTGTGTAAAAAAAAAATTCAGAGAGAGAGAAAGAGAGAGAGATTCTTTTAGCCCCCTTTCACATAAATCTGTAGAAAAAATTAATTCTTCGTTTTATTTACATTATCAAAGTCACAATTAACCATTCTATAATACTATTTAAATTCTGTAACATTGTTTCATAGTCAACCCAGTTGCAATATGTTATTCTCAGTTACACACTAAATCCTCGTGCTATACCTGTCAATCAAAATTGCACGACGCTAGATGGCCCAGAAAGTCTGTTTAAGCGGAAGGTCTTGTGATTTGAAACATTCTTATGGTCAGTTCCGAGTTCACACCTTTCTTAAAAATATATTGGGACACAGCCGGAGGGCCAGGGGCGCTGTGTGTTTATCACACCTTTCAAATTCGTTCGTCTTTTACCACATCAAGTGTATAACACACTCAACTGACGTTCAGCGAAATTCATCTACCAAGTTACACCACCACACGTATACTTTTGCTTGATTACAAACTTACTTTGTAAATTATTCATTTTCAGACACATATAAACATGTAACCTGTTAGATTATGGTTGTTTTATTTCACAATAGCGTAACATAAAAAAATCTTCAGACTCTCGATTAATTTAGAAGGGGGGGGGGGGGTAACAAACGTAATAGCTTGAAAGAGGCCAGGGATTTTACTACATGTAACGACATATTTTTTTCTCTAAAACCATGATAATAACTTTACAAAGACTTTGATCATAAGAGAAGCTTTTATTCTATGCATGTACATCCCCGAACTGCATTCGCTACATGTAATTGATTTTTTTTTTTTCGCTAACCGTTCTACACATTTTTCATTAAATAATTTCAGGATAAGGTAATATTTGTACAGTATACCAAAACTCAACTTTTTTTGTGTGTGATATATATTTACCTCCATATTTTACAAGATTACAGACTGCAATAATCCTTAAATTATCAGAGAGTTTATGAATTATGTGCGTGTATCTGACACGTTTTACATTTTATTTTAGATATTTTTTTAAAATTCTCTTTATGTAGAAATGATGTATAAAATAAAATATGCATCTGATAAATACGACACATGAATGCATACGTGCCAAAAAAAAAAAAATGAAAATGACTGTAATTAAAATGAACACAGCTATAATCGAAAGAAAAGACAACCAGGTAATTTATTTATGAAAGTGTAATCGCTATTCCTTCTAAGCATTATAAATTCCTGGGATTTTATAATGCTTTTTATAATGCTATAATAAACTAGCATTATAATAGTTTACCGAAAATATATTTTCTCTCGTATAACTAGGTTTTGAAACACGACTTACACGGATGTGTGTACACATTTGAAGACTTTGGCTTTTCGGTGCTGGGGACGAGCACATGGATCTTAGATTTAGGACATCTTATTTGTTCAAACATCTGTATATCGATAATGAAGAACTAATATTTAAGGGAAAAAAACTTATTTCAATGGAAATTGATATTATAATTGATTAAACAAAGACAATGGATATTTTTTTTAAGTTCTGCGTGATATCGTAATGGGACACTGTGATACACCGCGTGTACACACCGTGTTACACGGTGCGCAGACATCCTAACTTCAAAGACGCCGACATTGATCGAGGTCCACGCAAAAGCGTGGACTTGCGATCCACGGGGCCCCGTGTTTTTCGGGGAAAACTCGTGGCCTGTACTGTATCTTTTGAATTTGAATATTACGAATCATCACGTGGTGTCCAGCTGCGAGTGAACTTGTGAAAACAATTGCATTATGTTCCTAAACGCGTGACCTCGATCTAAATCACGTTTTTGTTTGGTCTGCCATTCTCAGAATTTAATTTAGCAAATTAAATATTGATTTACCTTAGAAATCTTTTAATTTCATTTTGACATCGCTGAAATATAATACTCACATATTCGAATTTCTAGAGAGAGAGAGAGAGAGATGTTGACACTGACACCGATGAATAGCCTCTTATTAATATTGATTATGTGCTCTAAGAATCACTCCGATACATGACAAATTCCCGACGACGACATTAAGGTATCGTTACTTCAAGTTTGAAAGTTTGATTCCTGGCAACAAGGCATTTCTTTTGCACATTTAATTTATCTAATATAATCATGTATATGTAGATCTTGCTATTGCTTGTGAAATATTTTGGATTCACTTCATTTACAGCTCGGTAGAGGGTTTGCAAAAAGACCCAAAATTTGGCGTTAAATCCACTCATTCTTTCCAGAAGAAAAAAAACTCGTTATACTCTATAACGTATCACTATCCCTCAATCAAGCTTCATCTGACGTGAAGTTAATCAATTGTAAATTTCTGCATTCTCAACATAAACAAGACAGAGTATATGATAACATATAACGGGTATATGAATAATATAATCAGAAAAGAGAAGAATAAAAAAAAAAAATTAAAAAAAATTCTTGTGATCGCCTTCGGGCGATCACAGTTGGTCAAGCAATAAGTATCCGCTTCCAAGTTTCTAAGTTACATGTGCAACACATTGTCAAATGCGCAAGACATCCGATTGGGCAAGATGTTAGATTAATTCAATAATTTAAAATAATTTACAGAAAGAACTTCATATTGAGGACGATTTGATTTTCTATTTAGACTTGTTATGTGATGTGGCAGTCAGGTTATCTTTGCAAATTGAAGTCGTCTACAAAATATTACTTTGCAAGACTTAACCAAGTGAAAATTCTAAGTTTAGTCCATAAATGTCTTCAACATCCCGACCCTTGTAATACAGTACAACATGCTTATAAGGAACTCACTAGGAATTCGAATTGTACTTCCTTACAACCAAGATTCTTAGTTCATCCAGTATTCCTTAATAAAATACAAAACAATCATTTGATAATTTCCAAAAATACACATGCTTCTTTCAATGCAGATATTACTTTTAATCAACGTTATATTATGTGCAGTGTAATACCTTGAATTGAAAGTTCTTTCAGTATTTCTTTTTCCAAAAGAAATAATTATGACTTGTGTTAACAATAATAAAAATGAAATAACTTAGTCTAATTTTTGATAGTATTAGATATTCTTACTTCGGTACATTGGGATTATTCGGGCGAAACAGGATGAGTATTTATATACACACCTTTTTTTCTTAGGAACTGTACTAACTTTATCTGGTTATTATTTAGGAATAAGTATTACAGTTTGAAGAGGAATATTTCAACCAAAAATAGGGCTTTTCCTGTGAATTTCTCGTGTAATGTTGATTTCAACATTCAATTTAGCAATTGGGTTCCTAAGGTAGTGAACAGAGATTAAAAGGCAGTTTTCATTATTTGCACTTTGTGTAAGTTAACACCCAGAAAGATATTTCTTCGTATAAATATGATGGCAGGAAATTAATTTTGATGAATTTTCGATGAAAAAAAAAATGTTTTTCCTATAAAAAGCCAGGATGACAACAATTTGCATCTTATGAACTATAAGTGGGAGGTTATATTTTTAGGAAAATATATAACGTCAAATGCAGGCAGAGTTTGGGGGTCGTTCATGTGTTCAAGTTTATAATGTGAAAATGCTGACAGGTAAATAATTCAGGTGATTTTCCACCCAATGCCTCGCTACTACTGAATAAATATTTATGTATTTAGCAGTTAGGCATTGATCTTTAACAATTAAAATGACAGGTATAATTTAAAAGCATCCTTGTTCTGTCATAGTTTATGTTATGCTTGTATCATAAAAAAAATCATTCATGCAAGAAGATAATCTATTTCTATTTTCTAATCAATTGAACAGATTTTATTATTGTATAATACGTATAATGATTTCAAAACTGACAGTTTGGGTCTATAACTGGGGTTAAATTAAACTGAATGTTTTTGGGTTTTTTCTAAATTCCTTTCAAAGGCAGGATAAAATTATTTCTTCTTTTCTAGGCTCAGGCGAACAAAAACTCTCATCTGTTCTAAAAAAAAAAATACCGTAAAGTTTACACCAAAAAAGAAGAGGCAACTGTGCTCAACAATAACCTGAGAGTCTACAGCATCTGTTGTACATTATACCTTCAGTACATTATAAGTTCTGAACTTGAAACAATACCCCTACACAATTCGAATTTCCAGATAATTGAATGTATAACAGAAATTTAAAAAAAGTAGTTAAATGATGCAGAAAGGCGTTAACATAGATTTTCTTAGGTTAGGCATTCAAAGATGAAACCTGTTTCATTTATTTTCTGCATAAAATTACACATAAGTGAATGAACCCACTGGACAGAGGTTATAGATCCAGATGGACCCACCTTGACACTTGAGTATCTGAGGCAGATATCATAAGTATCAAAGTATATGTGCACATTGGTAGACTAAACATTCTGTATATCATTTATTTTGTTGTTAGAAAATAAGTTTAAAGATGAATTTCAATTTTCATTAAATGCTACAAAGAGCTTTGTCTTGGGGCCTAAACATCTTCAGCATATGCATATGCAAGGTCCCGTGTCACATTAGGCGTTGGCACAATAAAGAATCCACACTGCTCAATAGCCCTGGGTATCGAGTATTGGTCTTAATTTGAAGCCCTTCATCGGTATATAGTGACGTCTCTAAATGAGTGAAAATTTTTCGAATGGGACGTAAAACGACGTAAAATCAATCAATCATATGCTAGTATGTCACAATTTATGTTGATATTCCCTTGCTTGAATGAACTTGTTATACCTTTCAGTTGTCTTCTACATGCTTTCTAGTTTATCATATAATCCATTTTAAATCAAAAGGCCAGGTATAAACTCCAAAACAAAAAAAAAAAAATGTTTAATGACACCAAGTTGGATCAATTACATTTGCCTTTTTATTATATATCAGAAGCATAATACAAATGGTACACAAATAATGGGGTTTCTGTATATTACAACGTTTAGAAAAAGCAAAACTGATTCTTCAGAATTACAATTTTGTGTCATCACGTGTGGTGGTAAATTTCTAACCAAGCTAAATAAGAATTACGTATTTACAGAAGTTTCTCTCTTTGTTTTCTTCTTCCTCTTTCAAATGTTGCCGCCATACAACTAGCTGAAATCTTTCCTAACATAGTACTTACTTGCTTATACTACACCTCCCACTCTGTGACATGACTCATATTTTCAAATAAAATTATGCTCTACAATCTATCAGTCAATCAACTACTTGTATAGGAAGCTGAATTTCCACATACATTCCCATATGAAACCTCTTTGAAAGTCCCCATACATCATAACAAATATAACAAGGTACAATCATCAACTGGAAAAAGAACACTAAAATATATGCTATTAGAAAAATTAGAAAAGATATAATTCATGATATATTTACAAAACATCCTTTTGCTAAAAATTGGGTACAGAATAACATAAAGTGCAAATACCTACAGACGATAAAATTTATGTAGTTTCTACAAGTAAGACCGAGTACAGGGAAAGTCTCAAAAGCACGGACCCCTGAAAGCACTAGAGATGGGATCTGTTGCGTAGGAGGAGTAAGCATCCCCTGTGAAATATAGCAAATATTTTGGGGGGAAAAATGACACACAAAAAAGAACAATGAGACAAATCAAAGGCTATAAAGATGGAAAAATAAAACCTGAACATCTTCAAGTAGCACCAAATTTACAAAGATGAAACTATACATACACGTTCTATTAGCATAAAACTTCGTCTTGAAGGGTTTCACTTACTCTCCTCCAGAATACTGGATCCCCATATTCATCGTTAGGAAATTCAATGTACGACTTTTGCTTGATGAGATCCATGACACTAAGCGGCATTTTATCTACAGGAACTTCTTCATAAAATATCAAAACGAGAACGCCTTCATTTTCTCGAGAATATATTTCTTCCATCTTTGCAATATGCAGCTCATACATACACCAACTGGATTTGATAAAGTTTGGAGACAAAATAACGACTGTTTTTCTACTTTTGTTCACAGCAGTAATAATATTTTCGGAAATATCGTATCCTGGAACAAAATCTCGATGATGAATACATAAACGTATCCCATTATTTTTTTCTAATTCCAAAATCATTTTCTGAATAAACGGCAAATCTTCATCTGAGTATGAAACAAAAGCATCATATTTGAAATCTGACTGGCTATCACTTCTTACAGATTTATATCCATGATATCGGCTTTTAGTCATGTAGTAAAAATAACGAATTTTCCATCTATATCTGTACAACAACCCACACAAGAGAACAAAAAAGAAAATGAGAATGATGAATGACAGGGATATAATCAAATACATATAGGAATTGCATTCTTTTTCTAGCTTTTCAATCTTTTCTTTGATTTTTGAAAACAATAATGGTTTGCCTTGGGATGAGGACGTGCAGGAGTAGTTTTCAAATGACTTAAAATTAACCTTCTTAGTTTCATGACCGTTTACCATCCACTTTAGAAATGACAATGTTTTACAATTACACAAAATCGGATTTCTTGCAAGATTTAAAGTTAAACTAACCTCTTCTGTCTGTCGGTCAATGACTTTCATATTTGTGTCGGTAAGAAACTGGATTTGGTTTCCAGATAAATCAAGAAACTGTAAGTTCTTTAAAGTAGAAATGCAAAAGTCTAGCGTTGTAAGCGTATTATCAGCAAGAACTAAATCCTTAATGTTTCGAAGTTCTTTAAAAACTTGAATTGGTAAATTTGAAATTCTATTCGCTCTCAACTCTAAGCGAATCAAGTTTTTAAGATTTGCAAATATTTGACCTTCAGTATCTGGTGACAAACTAAAACCCAATAAATTATCGTTTAGGTATAATTCAGTGAGATTACCAAGGGATTGAAAAAAAATTTGGAAACTGTAGAGCAAAAATTATTTGACATGTTCAGTATTCGAAGTCTTTCCGCTCCTATAGGACCCTTCCATGAATATAGAATATTGTTCTGAATATATACTTCCTCCACCTTGTTTACACTCATTGCTGTTATCTCATACCTTAATCCACTTTTGTTGTAAAAGAACTTTTTTACATTTGGTGGTAATGGAAAACTGTTTTGTAAAATTTTCTTTTGATAAAATCTTGCAAATTTTCCCCCATTTCTATTTTTATAGCCCATAAATAACTTCCTTGATTCACCGGCCTTATCCATGCGACCATGTGAGTAATTTTGTACGTTTATCAAATGTTTGTTTTTATTTTCATTTTCAACACACGTTCTGTTCTGGATAATTTCAGAGGGATTATTGGATGAATATTGTATACTTGCGTTTATCCATTCCACATTCTCCAATGCATTAAGCTCAAGTACGTATGTACCAAATGCCAGTCTGTTGTCAGCGATTGATATTCTCTTTAGTGTTTTAGGAAAAAAATGAATTACCCCTTTTTCCAATAATTCTATTCTGTTACTAGATAAATGAATTTCCGTAAGGTTGGTGTGTTTTAGATATCTAACATCATCTTTTCTAATTTCTGTACCTAATCCAAATGTGCAGTGGATTTTGTTTAAGTAAAGGGAAAAAATAGTGGAATTTTGAAGACCGTAGGTCAGAATTGGCAAACTTCGAAAAGTGAGCTCAGTATTTTCGGATAAATCTAGGGTTTTTATGTTGATTAAATCTGCAAAAACGTTCATACTTATGTTTTCACTCATTCGAAACTTGTTTGAATTTAATTTTAAAACTGAAAGCTGCCACAGTCTTTTGAATGTAAAGTTTCTAAATGTTCTAATAGAGTTGTGGGAGAGATCCAGATAAGTAATTATCTGGTAATTTTTTCCTGTTTGGGAGCTGAATTAAACTGTTATGGCTGAGATTGATTCCTGTGACATTTTTCCAGAAATAGGGTGACAGTTTAAGGCCTAAATCCGAGCAATCGGCGTGAATATCATTAGAGAAGGTGTAACATCTACACCTTAGTTCAGACGAACAGTAATCCACATTTCCACGAATCTGCATCAAAACACTCAAAACTGCTACTGCAAAGAACCTCTGACCCATTTCCAAACTGAAATTAGCATAAATTTTAAATTTTAACTTGAGTTTGTATAAAACTTTCGTTATTTGTTCTATCGGTAAAAATGTGTCGTAATTATGATACACTCATTGCACTGCTTTTTGTAAACTAAAGTAAACTTTTGTTTGATTTAAAATATCTATTTGCATATAAATTATTGATTATACAGTGCATATACGTATATTTAGAGCCTTGTGGTCGTGTGTCGTTAAAAAATTAAAGTATGGAGGTCCCAACGATTTTCCATTCAATAATATTTACAAGGCAAAATTTATACTTTTACTACACCTTCTTATATTAATTTTATTGCCAGCAGGAATCCACCATATGAAAAAAAAAATTTCAAGACGGGCAGCTTTAAATTACTTGTTTAACTTCCCTCCGAGAATTTTTCACTCATATTGAGACACATTACTTGCTGATAGAGGGCTGCAAATTAATATTTGTAATCGGCACTTACGCTCTTTGAGCAGTGAGGAATCTTTTTCGTGCCAGCACCTACTGCGACACATGGCCTCGGTTTATACGGTCTCATCCAAAGCACCAGTCTCCACGACCAACAGTGGATTCGAACCCGCGACAAAATGATCAACTCTTTACTCCGAGATCTAGAGCAAACTCTTTAATCACTGCGCCACGCGGCTGACGCCATCTTAAGATTTAGATACTCTCATGACACTCTCGTTTGCGTCTTTTCCCGAGATCTATCTGATATTAATTAGGCGTACCAAAATTTAATTTCCTTCTTTTTTAATTTACTAGTTGATTAAAGGATTGTAACTTGTGTCACGTAGAATGTTTTCTGTCCCAAAATATCTGAGTTAAAAGTCGTAGGTAATGTGAGGTCACTTGACTGACGGCAAAAATAGGATGTTGAACAGATCAAATCTGCGCTAAATTAATTTTGAAAGAAATTGACATTCGATAATTTTTATTTGCATCAATGCCTTGGCACTTTTGTATGCATCCAATTTTCTTCTTTAACAGTATACGCCATAATTGTACTGAACCCCCACATTGTGTGTTTTCTAAAGTTTTAGTACTTGATGGATGTCCATTTATGAATACATGTACGTAATCATGCTATCAGTTCAATTATCATGTAGGAACCGCAGTTTGTTTGTTTTTTTTTTTTCATCGAGAAAATTCGAACAGGAGCAGTGACCGAGGGGGGCTGTACCGTAATGACAAATTTTATTCAGATTACACTCAGCACAGAAGAGTTTCAAAGCCCATATACTAACTTTCCTCTAATTATAATTCCCAAATCTATTGCACTGAGCAAATTTCAGGAACATTTGCAGAAAAAAAACAGGGTAAATAACTCGATCAAAGAGACAGGAAATGTGTAGCTCCTACAGTTCTAGAATCGATTCTCTTTCATCTTTGAATAAAAAAAATATTATTTTAGATTATAGACAAAAAAAACGAATTATACAAAACAGAAATCCCATAGAAACACAGACAGCCAGACAGACAAATAATCATAAAAAAAAGTCTTCATTAGAAAGAAGGTATCTTTAGGAAATTTTGAATATTATCTACAGGTATAGAAAAAATTCGAATATAGAATGAATGTACATGTATGATTCAATTAAGACATTACAGTATTAAGAATTTACTCACCAATTTATTTCTTCTTTCGCGCCTATCACATCAACACTTTCAAAACAGTTTCAAATGGTTTATTGACAAGTCTTTTGAAGGATCATCACACTAAACTCGCAATGTAATAATCAGATCAAAAACAACAATATAATAGTCAGAAATGGGCGGAGGGATGTGAGCGACCAAACCTAAATCTTAAGAACTAAAAATTTTACTTAAAATGATAAACGTACTTAATTTAAACCCTTACGCAAATTTTTCATTGCCTAGATTAAAAAAAAATCTAAAAATTATATGATCCTTTAATAGAAAAATTTTCATTTTCTGATTGGGTGAAAAAGAGGATTTTTAAATAAAACCTTAACAATTACAAGAGCCACTTACAGAGATGTTCAGTTTCTGATAAGATGAAAGGATAGGTTAGGTTCTAGAGGCTTTTGAAACTCAGAAGTATTGAGCATAAAATTTACAATGTTTATTCAGAATGAATTTTATGTCCCATTACTTTTATTAATGTTTCCTTATTCATACAACAAGAATACAAAGAAACATTCTGTTAAAAGTAATGCTGTAAAAGGTGGTTAGAGATAGACAATAAGGATAAAACATGTATATAACATTCAAACTTCCTTTTTCTGTATGAATATTGCGTCTTTTTAATGGAAATCATCTTATTCATGTAACCAACTGATTTTTTTTTATATATATAATGAGCTTATAAGAAGGTATTTGCGTATTAGGTCAATAAGAATCGACAATTATATACAGTTGTAGTATAAAATTTATAGATTTTAACAATATTGATCACAGGTTTTTTAAAGTTAAAATAGTTTACACTGTTGTCATATTCTGTCAAACCAATATAGGGTCGCCTGCGTAGCGCAGTGGTTGGGGCATTTTCTCTAGAGTCGCGGAGTAAGGATTTGATCCTTACGTTGCGGGTCAAGATCTGAATCCCACCCCGGAACGTTTAGACAGGTCCTCCGGATGAGCCCGTATAAACTGAGGTCTCGTGTCGCATAGGTGTTGCCGCGAAAAAGATCCTTCACTGCTCAAACGCCTTTAGTGCCGAGTGCATGTCTAACTTTGCAGCCTTTCATTGGCAAGTAGCGGTGTCTCAATATGAATTAAAAATCTCGAAATGGACGTTAAACGAACAAAAATCAAACCAATGTAAGAGTACATGTAATCTGACACTGCTTTTTTCAACCGATTTCTTCTCTGATTAGAGGTCAGCTAAATTTGATACAGTGTCCTTGGATGAAGTACTTCAAGGTTATTGAAATAAAAACGTAGTACGTAGTACATTTAATAGCTACAGTTCTCCTGTTCTTTTTCTTTTTTTAGAAGAAATAAAAGAAATTAAAGAGTGAAATTAGTGCGTAAATTAGCCTATAATACTTTAATATTATAATACTATAATACTATTGTAATTATAGCGAGCGAAGCGAGCGGCGCGAAGCGCCGCTCGTCCCTGCAAGCTCTAACGACAACGCCTGGGCGAAGATAAAATTCGGACTACTGCACATTCATTCAATAGAATTTTTTTCCGCAGTATTTCTGGACCCACAATACATCGCTTGTTGTTCTCGCTGCAAACTTCATTCGCGAGGTAACAACAACTAAAATTTCACAGAAAATAAACTCACCTTAATTTAATGAATATTGCATACAGATAGTCGATTAAACGTTGCTAATATTTTTGCACTTTTCAGACTTCGTTTATGGAAATGCAGCTAACATACGACGTCATGTGACGTCACAGTCTAGACGTTCCAAATGCCGCGTGCGGTTTGAAGAGGCGGATCTTAAAACAATGTAAAATGAAGTGAACAATGCGCTCGACCCAACGGTCGCACCGTCAACATATTATATATATATATATATAGAGAGAGAGAGAGAGAGAGTACAAGAAATGTGTTTATGCTTAAGGAATGTATAGAAAACTTTCATGAAGTCAAGATGACAGCAACCCTAAGTTGATAATACGATGTTCATGAAATTAACCTCAATTAGTTTAAATCAACTTTATTCCTTACATAGCTGACATATGTGATGTTAATAGCAAGGATACAGAAAGCAGGAAATTTGTTGAAGGCTAAACAAGAAGGGGGAACCCCTGTGCAGGTGCATAGTTACGTAATGGTTAAGGGTTTGTTCGTTGTGTTACCTAATTATATAAGCATTTATTCATAACAATTTCAACATTCACTTGTCTTGAATGTAAGTGTCAGGAATATAATGTAAAAGCATAAAAAGCCACACCTTGGTACCTTTCTCTTTTATATAAATAGCAATAGGGAATATAAATGTTCTGGTCAGGTGCACACAGTGGAAAAGGGATCAGTGAATTGATGACAAAGAGAATTGAGATGGGGACCAGGAAGTTGTCCAGTTGGAGTAGACTAAATAGGAGTAGGACAATCCATTAAAAATAAACAGGGGGATAAATAACAACATTCTAATTTAACTTAAAAAAAGAAAAATAACATATAAAAACAGAAATACAGAGGAAAAAATCAGAAATCATTGATAGAGAAATACGAAAATGTAAAAGGTTGAGATATCGAACAGTGATCAATCTAATAACACCGATGATCAAAAGGAATCGAGAACAATGAAAAAAGAAGCACCTCTGGTAACAGAAGAGGTAGGGTCATGTGCCTAGGTGTAGTAAGCATTTCCTGTCGAACGATCACACCTACCGTGAGCCCTATGTATTGATCAGGTAGATGGAGTACTATGAAGTCAAATTAAGTATAAGAATAATGACCTAGCACATTGTATGACACATGGTAGACAAAAATGCCAACGATAGGTTGTATTTTCAAACATTGTTATTATAACGACCATAGAATTTGAGAAAAGCTGACTTGAAACGGGGTTCTTGAAATCTTTGTAAAGTCAACTTATTTGTCAATAGTTTGCCTCGGTTTAACATTTGATCGTACTCAGAGCACGTTATTGCGTATCGAAACAGTTGGGAGACAAAAACACCATATGCAGGTGATGCTGGGATATTGCAACCTAAGAGAAGATGACTATGGAAAAGCTGAAGCTTGTCATATATAGTTTGGTCATTGGGTGGGCATTATCGTCCACAGTCAGTAAAACATCGAAATATGAAACAGAGATGGCAGACCCTTTAATGTCTTTTATTTCGAGTTTACGGGGATCTATCGAGTCGACATATGAATGAAAGTTACTACATGTATTGTTAATTGATAAAACTTCGTCGATATATCGAAATGTTGAGTTGAAGGCGCCACAGCAAGACTCTATCTATTACATACAACTTGGAACTCTTTTTGTCTTTGCGATAATTATCAGCTGGTAAGATGCAATGTTAATGACAGTACATTTCACTTGTAATGTAATACACATGGAACTAAATACCTGTATCACAAAAGAGTTCGCTTTTTGTTCGGGAATTCTCATTGCTAGGGTGACTTAACTTAAGAACTCTAATTTTCTCAGAATTGAACTTACCTAAGAATTGTACTTAGAATTTATATGAATGACTTAAGAATTTTTTCAGTACTTAAGTACAACTTTTAATAAAAATCTAAGAGTGTTTATGAATCCCGCTCCTGGTCTCCAAAGACTACATAGATACAGTCAATGAGTAATTCCAGCATCTTTTTAATATCAACTACAGATTTAGAGTACTTGTATGTAGAATCGGAATGATTTTTAACAAAATAATTTTGTATATGACCGATATTTCCGAGTTCCATTTTCATTATGGAGCAGTTGTCTACGATATAAAAAAACCCCTGCTCTTTGATTATCTCGAGGAATGATTGTATAAAGCATTTGATATAAAATTGATTTGATATGGATAATGAATAAGGAATTGTATGTTGACATTTATGAAGATTTTTAATTCTTATGAGATTTGAAGAGATCCACAGTTTTGAATTCTGTCAGTTTGCTTTTATGTGAGAATTATAATAAAAAAAGAAAAAAAGAATTAAAAAAGGAAAACGGTCATATGATTTTATATTAAAAACTGTTGTACATGTGGTGGGGCGACAAAAAGAATATCGTTAATTTAAATGAGAATAGAGTTAACAAAAGACCTTGGGGCCATAAAGAATACAATGCACAAAAAATACTTTCATTTAGTATTGCTGAAGATAATTAAACAAACATTGTAAAATATGAAGAAAACACCTTAAAACAGAGTTCTATAAGCATCAAAATGATAGACATAGAGTTGTTAAACTATGACTTGTTTTCCGTCACTCTTCGGTGTTTTATTTTTGTCAGACCATCTGACCCGGAGGATACATCTCAAGCATGTGTTGATGAATGTCTGGATCTTGTTTGTAATTTTGACAGTTGACCTCCATGTTTCTGATCCATACAAAGGCACCGCCTTTATATTTCTCTTTAACAGTCTTAACTTTCGAGATGTTTTCGAATTGCAGGAATGCTACTATGGACATTCCGATTCTAGCTTTTCCGTCTACCTTCAATCCTCCTTTCTCAACACCCTAACAAAAATTACTATAATTAATAATGGTTTTCTACAGTTAACTTTAAATAGCATATTTTGATACGTTGATTTGCAATGAAACTATTCTCTAAACGTTTTCTGAGGTTTAGAAAATTAACTTCTCTCAAGTTACTTATAGATGATGTAATTTGTGGAAGTATTATGTAATTATACAGTCTGAGAAAATATTTAATTTTGATATAGAAAAGGTGTTTGTATGATATGGAAAAAATGAAATATAACAAAACTTTATTTATTATATATTATATTTATTATAGTAAAAACTTCGATTTACTATCGCTTTCAAAAAAAAAAAACCGTATGTATAAAAATTTTCTGTCTTTCTCAGTAACCTACAGCATTGCCACAGCAACCTACTGTATATATATACAGTATTACAGTATGTTACTGTATGCTTAGAGTTTTCTATAGTATTATTAGTTAGGACCACTATACTATCAAGGAATGTGAAATGTTCTACTTCTTCGATTCTCCCGCATTCTATATTTCACGTAGCATCTGATCTTGTGTTTCCTTCTAATATCTTTGTCTTCACTCCGTTGATTCTTCATCCTGCCTGTGCTGATATTTCTGCAACTGTGTCCACTATCTTAATTATATGGCCCTAGGAGTGTCAGATTGTCTACAAAGTCTTGGTTGTCTATTGTATTCCGTGCACCATATTATTTGTGGATGATTTCATTGTCGTCTTTTGCGAGCAGGAACAGGAAAGGTGATAATAGACATCCTTGACACACTCCAGTTTTAAAATCAAATGCTGCGTTAGATATCCTCAGTGTATGGTCCTGTATGCTAGGTGTTAATAGGAATTGCAAATAATATTTGCAAGTTTACTAGGTACTTCATTATGTCGCAGATTTTTTTCCATATTGTCTCCTAGTCAGTACCGGCAATTACCTTTTCATAGTCTATAAGGCTTACATGTGTAGGGAGGAATTCCATTCAGCACATTGTTCAAAAAATATGCGGAATGTTGCCATCTGGTTCGTACAATATCTTTTTTTTTTTACAAACACCACCTTGTTCGTCAAGTAGATTGATATACACTTCCTTTTTCATTGTTTTCAGTATTATTAAATTGAAAACATTCCCTGAACATGTAGCAGTGATATTCCTCTGTAGTTGGCACAGTTATTAACAATCGCCATTTTTAGGAATTTTGATATGGAACCTTCCTTTCATTCTTGTAGAATAGTTATTAAGTGCCATATTTTCTTAAAGAGCGGGAAGCTGAAATGCCATTAGACCCTGCCGACTTGCCGTTTCTCAGCTGTTTCAAGGCTGCCTTAATGACTAATCTAACCAGGATACGATATATAATGACAGTAAAGGTATTTGACTATGATACTTCTTAAGAGATACATCTTTTAATGAGGCAAGTCGTAGACGTATTTCTACCGGAATCTCACGGGGGAAAACTCGTATTGATATGCACAATTATCATCCAATAGTAACATTATGAAATACTATTTTTAAATAATATGTCTTATAAAAAAAAATGTATTTTAGTATTCGGTTTTATTGTTATTTTTACTTTGAGGGTTCATCTTTATCTATTCTTAAAAATATTTGTTCTTGTACCTCATCAATGACCAATGGAATTGCAGGATTATGATCATGTGGAAGTCACCTTTGTTTTTCACCCTGGGATGAGAAGGACGCTATTATGTAAACAGCAAGATTGATTGCGTGAAATGAACCCCACACCATCACCATCATACCCACCTTGATACATTTAGAATTGTCTTGTAATTGTGATGTAACTGCATGAGATGTTTGGTGTATGCCCCTTAAGTTTAACATTGATTTGCATTTGAATTTGTATATGCCACTTTATCTTGTCATTTTATACGCCAAATTTTTGTGAACATGTTTTGTACATACCACCTTAATTTTTACTCTGTTTTGCAAAATTTTTGTATATGCCACCTTAATTTTTACATTGCTTTGTTGTATTTTTTTTTCAAATCACAGAGAGATCCCCTGCCATTGTTGTGGACTAGTTTGTATATATATGTTACCTGGTGATCTCCCATCTTCTTAATGTACATTCATCAATGATAATCATGTCTTACTTAGACTTTAGGGAGATCCCGCTGCCTGTCTAGTGCTCAATAAGTCTCTTTACGTTTATCTGGGATCTCCCTAGTAGATAAGGTAGTTTATTTGTAATAAGTTGTTTATCTTAGTCATAAATAAATGACAATATTCATCAAAGCATGTCATGTAGTGTTTTATGGGAGAAAAACTTTACAAAGTTGCGGGACCAAGATGAAACTGGATTCCACTCATTCTTTACTGTACAGGCATTTGTCTAGCATAAGATAAATGGAGGGCATAAATTCACTTATGTGGTGGGACATATAAACATAAGTGAGGAATGTTTTTTCTCACATTATATACAGTTTCATCCCCTGAAAAAAAAACCAAACAAACAAACAAACAAACAAACAAAAAAAAAAAAAAACTGGCATAGTGCCTGTTTTTCATTCCAAAGATTTAGAGAGGTGAGAGAAGTACACGTAATGTCGACGTCCAAATTCAGTCTCGTCGAAAAAGCAACGTTGCGCAAGTGCGGTAGACATTGATTTCTGGGAAGCAAAATCTTTAAAATAAATGATTTATGTTGGCATTATCAAATGAGGATCTTTCCATATGTACATGTATAAATCCATTTATACAATATTATGCATTGAAATAAGCTGTTCATGGCATTGTAAAGTCATATAAACAAGACGGGTTTCAGTCATTACTTTATTCCGGGAATCTCATAAAGAAAAATGTATGTAGACAGAGGGAGCGAACATTAAAAATTAATGACGTTATCGGACGTCATGAAACACAACGGCGGGCGGTGACAGTATAATGTGTTTTTTTGGTTTTATTGATAATTTGACACATTATCAACATATCAAGCTAAAATTTTCAACACTTCTTAAATTTTGTTGTTTTATGTTCCATATCAATTTTGTAATCATCAACTACCTATTTTCAATTTTATCGCATCAGTCAACAAACTTTTTGATAACCCCATGTAAGCATACTTACACTGCATATAATAGTAAGAAAACTCATTTTTAATGTATCCAAAAATCGACCAGTGAATTTGACATTTGTATGTGGCCTTATGCACATCAATAAATATTAGGTCAGTAGCGTCGATCTTGGCAAAATTAAAACTTCTTAGTGTACTGCTGTACTATAAGAAGTAATTACCAGGGAGGATATAGAGCATATTCCAGTATAACTCCAAGAGAAGCCAAAATAATAAATTCTGTAATGATAGGAAGTGGAATCTAAGGTACAAACATACACCATTTACAGTGTTAAAACAAGGCCTTCAGGAAAATTACACTATATATTTCTCTTGTATCATAACATGTAAAGAGCAACTTTCATGTTAGCATTATACAAAAAAAATCACATTATTCTATTTTTTACTCTTTTATTTGATTAAAAATTCTAGTAAATTAATTCTAATCAACGAGTCGTCATCAGTCGGTAGGGCGTTCGCTCCGTGATGGGAAGTTCATGTGTTCGAATCACGGCTGCAACTGACCTAAGTCGATAAAAACAATAGGTAGCAATTGTTCCAAGCGCTCGGCACATTGAAGTGAAAGTTGTGGGTCCTTCGGAAGAGACCTTAAAAACCGAACGAGGCCCCGTGTTACAGTAGGCGTTAGCACGATAAAGAACCCTCACTGCTCAATGGCCCTAAGTGCCGAGTAAAGGTCTTCATTTGAAATTTGAATATGATGATGTCTTTATATGAGTGAAAAATTCTCGAACGGGAAGGCAATATACAAACCAATCAATCAATCAATCTAATCAACAAAATCGTCGAGAACCGCTATCATTTGTATGAATACCGTACGGAGTTTCTCAATAAAATGTATTTGCTCTCAAATCCATTCCTTAAAGCATAACAAGCATAAGCAACTATGGTTTCAAAGATCTTAAATAGATAAGGAAATATTTCTTGATAAAGATATGCTTCCTTGATAATTCTACAATTTTGGGATATGTTGGTGAAATCAATTAAACTACTTATCTTGCTAGACAATGTATAATTTATATCCTTCTATATCTTTTTTTTTTTTTTTTGTTATACAGATTTATGATGCATTATTTATTTACCGCGTCTCAATTTTGTGAAAGCTGATCTGAACACTTTGCCAAAAAAAAAAAAAAGAAAGAAAAGAGAAATTAAATCTTTACTGTGTTCTTTTTTACCAAATACTAAAAATTCTTGTTTACAAACGTTGAACAAGAAGAAAAGAAAGGTATAAGAATTGTTCAACTGAAAAGGAAAAGCCATGTTTTTGCATTTTGCTCAAAATCTGCAGTCACTGCAATGGAGAAAGTTATGTCAAGTTTCTTACCGTTCAAACACTTAAAAGTAAGTGTTTTCTATGAGGCGCTGTTTTGGTATTTATTGCCATTTAGTGATATCCTTACAAAAAATTTACTATAGTTAACTAAAGTTTACTATAGTTAACTATAGTGAAAACTTTGATACTTTGATTTACTATGGAACTTTGAGATTTCAAAGCTTAAAATTTCTAAAGTTCGATAACAATAATGTAAAATTTGGAAATAATGTGTGAAATACAAATGATATTTCAATTTAATATAAAGAATGTGCATGTATGAATTAAAGAACAAAAAATATAAGGATCTAAAATCCATAGTAAAAATACTTTGATTTACTACAGTGTATAGTTAACTATAGTCCTTTTTTGTAAGGGTATCGCCTATTTGAATAGGTGATATCACCTATACGAATAAGTGATATCATCTATTCGAATAAGTGATATCACTCATTCAAATTGAATAGGTGATATCACCTATTTGAATAGGTCACTTATTCAAATGGGTGATATCCTTTATTCGAAAAGGTGATATATCAAAATCAATATCACCTATTGAGAATGAATAGGTGATATCACCTACTTGCTTTTCTTACAACAATAAATAATGAATGTGCCCTTCCTCAAGACTTTCTCGATTTCCATTAGCATCAAGCAAATTCGGGCTGCCCCGTTTTCTCCTGTAATGGGACAATTTAAATACCTTATGTTATCGACCCCTGTAAAGTTATATAAATTTTATAAATTATACCAAGCTGGGGTACAACAGAGTGGCATACCTCTCTCTCTTTATTATGTAAAGTAGGGCATCTTCCATATGGAACAGTTAATATTTTTATGCGTTTTCAAGATTTTTCCTATAGTATATATGATAGATAAGTGTGATAGATATAATTTGTGAGCAAAACAAACTACAAATTCTACTGGGGTGCTTAAAAGTAAATGCAAAGAAGTAATTCATTGTCTCCAAGAACGGTAAGTTATAAAACGAAAGTGAAAGTAAATGAAAATTAAAGGCTATAGTCTTGGGAGCAGTTGTTATTTCATAAATAATTTGAATAGGTGATATCACCTATTCGAATAAGTGATACCACCTATTCAAAATGATTAAGTGATATCACCAATTTGAATGGGTGATATCACCTATTCGAATAAGTGATATCACCTATTTGAATAGGTGATATCACCAATTCAAATCAAATAGGTGATATCATCTATCTAAATAGGTGATATCACTTATTCTAATAGGTGATATCACCTATTCAGAAGCCGAGTAGGTGCTATCACTTATTCGAATATGTGATATCACCAATTGAATAGGTGATATCACCTATTCGAATAGGTGATACCACATTTTGGCAGTAAATACCAAAACGGCGCCTCATAGTTTTCGTTTTTGTAATTGGGGTAATTAATTTACATTAAATTAAGAATTCCTCAGATTCTACTGTGACAAATATTTTTCAAACCATAGGAGGTACTCTTTTTTTTCAACATCTTTTTGAATAGCGCATATTATATTGAATAGTGTACATTATATTTGGCATGATAGTAACTTTATGTGCTAGGCCGTGTTTTCTAATTAGTATTTTCTCTACTAAAGATAGAATCTTGTGTTCGTTATGGTTTCACATTTAACTGAAAGGCTCTTGATGAAATACATGTGTGTAAATGAATACATTGATATGTTTTTTTTTTAATATGGAGTAGGGGCGGATCTAGAGGGGATACCGACCCCCCCCCCCCCGGAATTTTCATAGATTTTAAATTTCAAATGTATATGTAATGGTAAAAATGACCTTAACGCCCCTCCCCAGAACAAGGACCCTAATTTAAAATCATGGAGGATTGTCATCAATCTAATTTGTTTAACATTTATTTTTTGCTTGTCAAAACAGTCTGACATTTATTACAATTTATTACAAGTGCATTTATTACAATTGATGTGGAACCCTTCCCAGGAAAAAAATCTTCGACCCGCCGCTGTCATTGCCTGTGGAGTACGATTTCTTTTCAAGTACAAGAAGCAAAATAAAACATTTATAGGAGTTAGGAATCATGCACACAGTATGAATGCACGAGACACTACTTTCATTTGTTCAGTTTTGAATGAATATAAAAATGACGACTTTATTTTTAAAAAAAAACAGAGTTTGGTCATATTCTATTTCGTTGATAGAAATATCCTATTTAGGTACCTCTCTAAAGCTTTAAGTACTAAGTAAAAATTGAATGACGTAAAATTCATAAAATTTAATAGTGAAATGAAAAAGCACTAGTTGATAACACAATATCAATAAATTACGTGTATGTACTTGTATCTTTTTTTTTCTATGCCATAAGTTAATGACAAAACCTTCAATTTAGTAAGTATTATATATTCCTTTTTTTACATTGTTCCAAAAAATAGATCAAGGGATTTCAAATTCATAAAACTGGGTATGTTTAGTTTAATCCCGCTTCAACAAATGTAAAAAATGGAGAAAGATTTCAAGTGTTGTTTAAGGAAGTTTCTCTGTCAGGTAAGCCTAAATCCCCAGTTACAAATGAAAATCAGTAGAATTAAGCTTTTTGAAACTTTTTTTTTATGAAACGGCCTCAGATAACTGTTGTATTTTGTTCAATAAGCAACCAAGATTGTACCCCAAATTTATTATGATAATTATTATTCTTTGCTGCTATATGTGTTGATTTCCGAGGGAAAAAGTCTTCCTCTGCATAAAATATCTTCAATCCCCAAAAGCCACTGGATGTCTAAACAAGATAGTGCATCACTTGGTGCAGCTAAGTTCATGATAATATCTTTTGAATTATGACCTGCGCTATTGAATTCACTCAATCGAAAAGGGCGTAATGTTCATATTTCGTATTAAGTAGATTTTAAGGCTGTCCCAGTCAACGCATAGTAACATAAAAATGAATTTACTGAATTTAGAGGAAAATCTATATACCGATTATATACACCTCTCTCTCTCTCTCTCTCTCTCTCTCTCTCTCTCTCTCTCTCTCTCTCGTAGATCATTTAAAACGTATATTTTGCCAAACAAACATTTTTAACGTTTTATTTTAACCAAATTTGATAAAGATGTTTTAAAAATAAGTCTAAATTATTCTAAAAACGAACAAAATTACAAAGAAAACACACTGCATGTCTTTTGCGAAAAATAACTTTCTCTTCTTCTGAATTTCTTTTCACCTCTTCAGAAAAATTAAAATCGTTTAAAATGTTAAAAATGCCTAAATTCGACGATCGGCAAACCAATTTAAAATGATCGCCAATTTTGCGACTTATAGGAAATGTTTAGGCGTCAATTAACGTTTTTCATACTAATTGTTAGGCCATTATTTATACATTGAATTGTCGACGGATTTATCTGTTATTTACCAATCATAACAAGGAACACAAGATGGGTATGATCGGTCGGCAGGGGATGCTCACTCCTCCATGGCACCTGATCCCACCTCTGATGTTCTTGCAGGTCCATATTTGCTCTGCTCCCGATCTGTATTGTTTTAATGGACTTGAAAACTGTTCGTTATATTCATATTTCATTATTTGGATCTGGAAACACAATGGCTTTTCAACAAATTACTGTGTACCCGTAGCTTATCTGGGACTGTCAATTCTGTAAACAATGAATTTATCATCGTGTGTGTGCTGTTTCATCATCATTGTACATGTATATGTCAAACTCAATTCTTAATATTTGATACCAGTTTTTTTTTTTTTTTTTTTTTTTTTTTTTTTTTTTTTTTACATTTTTATTTAATTCTCAGAACAAAGAAAATAATGTTTTATGTAGGAGAAAGGCCTCAAACTGTCCATTCTGTGAATTGACAGTTTTCGGCTTAGCTTAGATGCCAGATTATTATGTAATTGCTTTATTGACGTGAAACAAGTTTTAGAAGTTAGATAGTCCTCATTAAAAAGAGCACAAACAGTTGTTTTTGCAGTACGTCAAGGATCAGGGAGTAGCAATGCAATTTTTGTATTGGACTTTGGAAACCTCTAAAGCAAACTCTGAATATGGTGGAAAAACCATTAAATATATCAAAAGTCAGCTATGCATTTCTAAACATGTTATTAGTTTTTTGACAGTTTGTGAGGAAACATATTATAGATAAAAATCTAGTCAAAAGAGTTAGTAACGCCATTGAATGTGATATGCGTTTCACTGCTGCAGAACTTGTAAAAGCAGAGTAACTCAGTAAAGAATTTGATTGATAGATTGACTGTATGTTATTTTACGTCCGATTCGGGAATTTTTCGCTCTTATAGAGATGTCACCATATACCGCTGAAGGTCTTCTAATTTTGACCTTTACTCGGCACTAGGGGCCATTGAGCAGTGAGGGATCTTTATCGTGCCAACGCCTGCCGTGACACGGGGCCTCGGTTTTTAAGGTCTCATCCGAAGGCCCCGCAACTTTCACTTCAAAGTATCGAGTGCATGGCGAAGGAACAGTTGCTACCCATTTTTTTTATCGACTTAGGTAAGTCGCGGCCGAGATTCGAGCTCACCACCTCCCGATCACGAAGCGAGCGCTCTACCGACTGAGCTACCGTGAATGGTGTAAAGAATTTGATACTACTGACGAACTAACTTATGCTACACAAATTATTGTTTTTACATATGAAAATATGCCGATCTTAAATTTTGTACAAAGACACGATGAAGAGAGACATTGTCTACGTATTTTTCAATGATCCTCGTATAGATATGAAAGGACAAAAAACTAATTACACAGTTACGAAATAACTGATGAATAATGCTAAATACATGTATAAATGAAGCATAATATGTTTCTTGTTTTTGACAAAAACTGTGTTCAGTTTTGTGTCGTTTGTCCATGCTTTTCTTTCTTTTTTTCCCTTTTTTTTCTTTTTGGTAAGAGGAATATAAAATCCTTTTAAATTCAATGTTTTAACAAGAATGATTTTAATATAATATGCACATTTGCAATGTACACAATGTGACCAATTTTGCACTCAGGAACAATAGCAACAGAAAATCTCAGTAATTCTAAACATTAACAACATTTCCTATAGTGTTTATTAGCAGTAATAATCATCTGTATTTTTCAACAAGTACTTAAATTATCAATAACCGAATAAGATAGCAGAAACTGAGCACTGAACTCACAAAATGAAGCCCCGCTCCCATATGAGTATAATGGCAAATTCAATTTTTGCTATGGAAAACCAAAACATAAAGTACGAAGTGCACTTTGTTATTAAGATTCTGTGGAAGTTTCATTAAATTGTATCCCCGATATCATAGAAAGAATGGCAGTGTCTATGGTTTGCTATGGGAACCCCAAAATATGTGTCAGATGACAAAAACTGAAAAAGGAGATGACAATGGATGATGTAATAAAGATTATGTGAAAATTTCATTAAATTTTATTCAGTAGTATAGGAGGAGCTACGGATTAGAGATTGGTATCGCCCGATTTCAAAGAAAGAAGAATGGCATTGTCCATGTTTTCATATGGGAAAATTCAAATATGTGTCCGATTGCGATCAAAAAAGAAAGATGGAGGTCACAAAGGCCCTATGTCATAAAGATTCTGCAAAAAGACACATTAGATTTTATTGAGTGGTAAAGAAAAGTTGCAGATGAGATTTGGGTACCCCAAAGCGTAATAGACGGAGGGACAGATGAACAGACGGACCCCCCCCCCCACTTCGCATATCCCCAAACACTTTTCAAAGCAGGGGATATCAATATTAGTTCTTATTATCAACAACAGCACCAGCACATATCAGTACTATCAAACTTTCAACAATGAGCAGGGTTAAAAGAAAATTCCAAAATTGAACCAATCTTTGATATTATGAGATATATCAGCTTTGGTATATCAAGATAATTTGGGAGTAACAACATGAATTCTTCTGCATAATTACACCGTTTTTTCTTTGGAAATGCTTACTTTACTTGGTTATTATTTTCCAATAAATGCTTGCGGTGAAGAGAATTATATCATATAAAAGGGGCTTTCCCTTAAATTTCTAATGAATGTTAATTTCCGGTCAATGTCAAGGGTTTATGAAGCAGTAGACAGAGACTGAAAAGGAGTTATTAATGTGCATGTGATGTGTCCTATTCAATGCACTGTTACTAATATTAAACTAATCGTAGAATGAATACGGTGGCAGGGAAGTAATTTTACTTAGTCTCTGTTAAAAGATAACAAGTTGATGTGATACTCCTATAAAAAAAAAACATGATGGTGGAGATGTGTAGCTTATGAATTATTGGTTGGACAAGGCAAAATATATAACTTGTGCATTTGCTTTGTAAAGTAAAATGAGGTAAAGTTCAAGGGTTTTCCAGAAAGTTCAAGTAAATATGATGTGAAAATGCTAATGTTTCAGTTATGTAAACAGTTCCATTCATTCTAGAGATTTCCTCCCAATAAATCACTGCCATTGAATAACGTACTGGTGTATTTAGCATTCAAGCATTGATCTCAAACATTTTTAATGACAGGTTTAATCTAAACACTTCCCTGTTCTGCCTTAGATCATGGAGCATGCCTGACTCATCAAAAATTACTTTATGTTAGTGGATGTCTTACCTTAACCTTTATTCATTTGAACAGTACTAGTATTCATAATTGTAGAATACATGTATGTAAAAAGATCCTTATATTGACAGATTGCATCTATGATTGTTATAACTAATTTTTTTTTTCATTTCCAAATGTCGGCTCTCACAAATATAACTCCCCCCCCCCCCCTTCTGAATAAAGAAAAAAACACAGTTAACACAATAAAACAGCATGCAGATGGGTTTGAACAGTCGTCCATCTGAGAAGCCGTTGGAACTGTTGTACAATGTACCTTCAGTATATACTACGTACAGATCTTGAAGTGATAGCATATTAAACAAACCACTGGACATGTTTTTTTTTAATTTTCAGATCTAGAATTGATAACTGCATCATATGAATTTAGAAAAAGTAAATTCCGGGGGAGGGAGATTTTTATCCTAAAAGAAGTAAAACGTTCATAATGACATTATACTAGCAACTAGAATTATGGAAGAACGAGTAAATTTAGTTTTTTTTTTTACATGTTAAACATTTAAAGATGAAGGAAACATAATCTATACTCTGCATGTGTTGAGATATGCCTTTGAGTCTTGAGCCACTAGTCAGAGGTTATAGATCCAGAAAGACCTACTTGGAACGTGGGAACCTGAAGCGGTTGTCATGAATTCAAAAAAAATATCTGCACCTTGGCATAATGTAAGTAAACTCTTAATCATTTATTATTTATCTGGGGCTCGTAACGTAAAGCTCACTAAGAGTTTGGCTTAAGTAGGGTCATAAGTATGTTTTAGGTGCAATCTTAGGACCTGCCTAAGTACTACTTAAGTATGTCTTAAACCGTAACATAAAACGAACTAAGCCAGTCTTAGCTAAGTCAAACCTATGTACAAAATATTTCTTATGAATCACCCTAGTTTTTCACTTTATTTACGTATATTGTGAAAAAAAATTATTCATTTAGGCTTTGAATTATAATTTGAATTATATTAAAATATATATTAAATTTGACGTCCTCACTTAGTAACTTAGATTAGATTTCGTATTAATCAAATATATAATTCTGTTAAAAATTATCACAAAGTGGCAATAGTGGATCAATGTAAATGAAAGAGTTTTGTTTATCACTCGAGACTGCAATTTTTCAGTTTACCTTTTGTTGTTATTCTTTTGTTTTGGAAAAAATATTCACTCGCTTTGACATTGTCGCAGACCTGGCACGATAACTGAACATCTATCTACTTGAAATGAAAACTCTGTTAAAGAAGTGGAAACAATAGGGACTTTTTTGAATTTTTCCCCAAGATGTATCAGGAAATGTCGGCAAGGAAAGACTGTAGACGTTTTATGATATTTAAACACTTTATTCTTATCTTATTTTCAATTTAATCATTGATCGAAGAGAATTGATTTCAGATGATACTTTTTCATATGCCCTAACATAACATCTCTCTCTCTCTCTCTCTTTCTAGGAAGGTAATATGTCTGAATCCGCGATGTCGGTTCTACATTGAATCTTATTTACGAACACTCTTAATTAGTATTTTAGTCATCATCGTTGTCTCTTAAAGTTTACTTCAACTCATATTTTTACAGCTAACATACGATTTCAAGATTTTCTTTGTCCAAGTTACATATAGTAAGTAGTGTTTATAACCTATTCGATTTTTGAAACTATCCCCAAAAATATAGTTTTTCAAGGACATAATAAGCCATGTTTGGAGTGATATTGGAATCAGTGATCAATAAATCTGCCCCCCCCCCCCCCCCGGCAATAAATCTCCAATTCACATACCAGTATTACGCTACGATAAATTATTTCTTTAATGCATAATTAGAATAGAAGAATTTTTAACGTCGAGATTCAACATTTAATAGTTCTAAATTTGTGTATAAGATAGAAAAGACATACTTAAGTCACCTCCACAGGCCGCCTAAGTTTTGCTAAGATTGTCAAATCGCAGCACGCTTCTAGTTACGGTCTTAGGTCTGAGACTGTACTTAAGTCCTACTTCAGCATGGTCTTAGACTTAAGTACCTTTTATGTTACGACCCTCTGGTTCCTACAAAAACATTTAAAGATGAATTTACGATATACTACTAAAAATATAAAAGTAACAAGTTTGGCTTTCCCGAAATACTAAAAGTCATCTTTTTGGTTTCGTACATGTCACAGAATAAACAATAGAATATAAGATTTTTCCAGCTAGACAGTAGTATCGTTTATGAAAAGAGGGGCGGGGCATAAAAAAAATTCGACAACTTATTAAGAATCTTTAACAAAAGGGTGGAGTGTGTCCAAACTCGAAAATCCTATTTTATGGAGGGGGGTTTAAATTTTTTCAACAAATAAATACATTTTCAAGGACGATTTGACTATAAATCGACAAAAAGTTTAGGTGAGGTCTCCGGGGGAGGGGGGGGGGGCGTTTCAATGAACTTTTTCAATAGTAAAAGGTTATCATGGTTGTGGTTAAAAGGCATTCCAAAATTAAAATAGAAAATTTCCTTTTCATTTTGCCCTCGGGTATTGACAAAATATAACGAAATGCAAAGTTTTATAACATGTTTAATTGCAAGATTGTGAAAAATCAGCATTTTTCCATTATAAAGACGATCATGGATCACAAATAAAACGAAATTAAAACATTTAGAGGAAATACTGACAACACTTATTTACAACACAAGGGAAGTTTTCATCTTGATGATAGCAAGGCTCTACAAGGTAAATTTACCCCTCAAAGAAAATCAGTTAGAGTGTAAATTATTCGCAACAAAAGCAGGATAAATTTCCTCTAAAATGTGAAATTGATACTGTTAATATATACATGTAGTAATTCAAAGCAAAAGAAACCATCTACATGATAGAAGACTTTAGGAGATAAATTTCTCCTCAGAGAATATCATGGTACAGTATCAATGATTAGCAACATGTGGAAGATAGCAAAAATCTACAAGGTATTTTCCTCTCAAAAATGACCTTGAAGCAATTTATATAATGTAATTCAAAGCAAAAGCAACAATTTTTCTGAGAGCAAGACTTTACGAGGGACCCCCCCCCCCCAAAAAAAAAAAAAGGAAAAGAAAAGAAGAATCGGTGATACAATATTCACAATACATAGAAAAAGCAAACATTACACTTTAAAAAAAGCAGAATTGTGCAGTGTAAAATTTTCTCTCAAAAATGACATTGATATAATCTTTATATACAGTAATTCAAAGCAAAAGCGACCATCTTGATGATAGCAAGACTTTACGGGGTAAATTTTCCCCCAAAGAATATCACTGATACAGAAATTAAGATTCACAACATCTTTTAGATAACAAAAATCTACGGGGTGATTTTTTTCTCAAAGACGTTTACTAATACAGTGTAAATTATTCGCAGAAAAAAAAAACAAACAAACATTACACTTTGAAAATAACAAATACCATAAACACAATCTCTTACTTTAAGATGGTGAATGAGGGTATATGATAGGGACACGGACAAAATCACCAGTTTTCACAAAGAAATTAAAATAAACACAATCAACAGTTTTCACACAGAAATTAAAATAAACACATAAATAAGTGAACACAGATTGTTGATGTTAACTACTAGCATCAATCTGTTAAGTGAATAAAATAAATTGTGTGTGTGTGTGTGTGTGTGTATATATATATATATATATATATATATATATATATATATAGTCTTCGTAATCACAAATAATTAATTTTATTAAAAGTGAAGGGAAATATGCAGATGATGGTAAAGTCCATAAACACTATACTCATGTGCACTACATTGTAAAATTCGATAAAACTCCATGTGATATAATTTCATAAGACATAATCCTTATCACAAATAAGAAACACTTTATACATGTATGCAAAACATAAAATGAATTCCCCTGTTGAACAGAAAAATAAAATGTACATGTGTTTAAACTTGAATACATGTCACCTATTGAACTTGCAATTTTAAAATGA
This sequence comes from Saccostrea echinata, assembly GCF_033153115.1. Taxonomy (NCBI): domain Eukaryota; kingdom Metazoa; phylum Mollusca; class Bivalvia; order Ostreida; family Ostreidae; genus Saccostrea; species Saccostrea echinata. The sequence continues at coordinate 718,571 of NW_026889760.1, read as the reverse complement.
TTACAGGTTTTAAAATGCAGATGAAGACCTTGAGAAAGTAAATTTTTGCAAGACTTTTAACTTCTTTTTCTTTTTATGAGGCTGGCCATCGTCCTTTTCTCTGTTGTTTTCGACGCCTCTTTGGTTTCGCAGCTCCTCCGCTTTCTATAAAAAAAACATTGAATATTCTACTTATAAATACTACAGACTTGCAATAATTGCAGTTCCGTTTTATTAACTTCAATACACCTTCTGATATGTACATGTACAATACATACCTTTTTTTCTTTCTCTGTTATCAATTTTACAGGTTCTTTCACAACCTCATAATTATGACGAACTCTTTCGAGAACTTCAGCAATAAGGCTGTTGCACCAATCTTTTTCCTCCGCAATATGATTTACTAATTCATTAAGCTGTCCAACATTTTTGCATAGACTGTTCGTGTAGAATGATATGCTTTCAAAACGATCGCTAAATTCTTCGTTATGTATCTGGTGAATTTTTATAAACCGTTCAACTTCATAAATAGTGTCATATATTTCGTTGCAGTACATAAGTTTAAAAGCTTCATATTCGGCTTCCTTTTTACGATGTTCAATGCTTTCTGTATGTTCTGTCAAGTTTTCTTGAGGTCTTGACTCTTTTGTGCGATCACCCCGAAATAAAAGTTCAAATGGATTATCAAGCTTTTCTAGATCGGAAGATGTCTGAAATACCTCAAATGAATCATAAACTTTGCTTTCTTCATTGACGGTTGTATCGATCGTTGTTTTTCCATTAGTTTGTTCCTCATCTGAATACGAAGAAGCAATCGCAGAATCTCTTCTTGCTGAAAGTTCTTTATGCCTATAGAGAGGACATCCACATGCGAGACATTCATTACTATTGTAACTTGAACAGCCAAGCAATGAATCTATTGCTTTTATTTTTTTCTTTAAAAGTTTTTCTTTCAACAATTTACTAATTTGAGGCACTCTTTTGTGTAGCAACACGTTACGAAAAAAATGTACGATGGTATTTGCACTCTTTTCTACAATATCTATAAGGTTTTCGTTTGAATTATGCTGTTTTATGTCAACTTTAGGATCCCGTTCATATAAAACTGTTTCTTGTTTGTTTCCTTCTAAGTTGCTTAAACTTTCACTTTCTAGGCTTCCTGTTCTTAAAGCTTTTGTACAAGGCAATGTTTTTAAGGTACCCACTTTGGATTTTGTTCTTAAACTACTCTGTGTACTTCTTATCTTTGCCTCTGTATTAGATGATAAAAACCGTTTTTGTTCACTTATTCCTATATCATTAAGTGGCATTTGAAAGTTGCCCGAACTCCATGTGTGCTCTTCCAGTTCATCGTTACATTCTTGATAAATAAAAATCAACAAAGCCTCTTGGAAATCCCGTGGCCGTGTGAACTGAATATTTTGAAAATATTCAGCGGTTTTAGTTTTCTTTCTTAATGAAGACTTCATGCTGTTATTCAAATAGCATAATTTGCAAGCCAGCATCTCTTCGATATCCGCTGCAGAATGAAACACATTTCTTATGTTACAAATCAGAAGCAGACACAACTTTAGTAATCTCTGTAAAAGTGCATACTTTGGATTGTTTTGTGTTTGTTTTCCTTCCGATTTCAAATATGAAACTGGTCTGTCATTCAATCTTTCTAATAATTGCACAATACATTCTGGAGATTTCAGGAGATCGCTACCATATTTTTTGAGATATTTCTTTTTGCACAGATCTGGAATTAAAGTGTTTTTATTGTTCCATGTCATATAAATGGACACGGCATTCACATGATATGATCTTGGAAGAACAAATTTTTGACATTCCATTGATTTGAAGATGCCAATATAGGCTGTTGTTGAAAAAAGTGCAAGACAACTAAAAAATTCCAGCCAGTACATGAGATGGGAAGAGTTTGGAAGTGGACTTATATCCTGTTGACAAAGCAAATTACAAAATTTAGAAAATTCTAATAGAGCCTCAATAGGCTTCCCGGATTTTAAAAGTATTTGACAAGACGACATATATCGACAAAGTGATGAAATGTTCATTCCATGTTCTTGATCGTAACTTATTTCAAAGCCATGAGATATCCTCCAACCTGGAGTTGTACTACATATTTCATTCATATAAGCTTCTTCTATGTCAATCAGAATTGTATCAGGATTTTCGCTTGTACGAAGATCAAAAACTTCTCTGATAAACAGGAAACTAACAAAGTATAGAATGTGATTATGTTTTACGTCACATTTCATTTTCTCGGCCATGTCATCTACAATTGATCTCATAGCTTGTCGAAAGTAGCCTTTGTGAAACTTTCGAATGCATTTTAATACTTGTATAATTCCTTCAGGTTTAAAATTTGCAAAACTTATTATACCTTCATCAGGAAACAAATCTAGCATGATATCTTTACATTTGTCAAATGATGACATGTCAAGCTTTTCTAGACTCACATTGTAGTCGATACTTCGTCTTTTAAAACTCTTGCAGCCAACTCTTACATGTGCTTCAAGTTCAACCAAATGTATATCCATTTGTATCAAATCAAGGAAGAGGTTTGTATCGGTCAGGTTTGAATCGACAAATTTTGAAAAAAGGTCATCTTTTTGTCTTGTTAGAATGTCTTCTAATATCTGCATCCATTTCTCTCCCTGCTGAATGAGATAGCGACAAATATCATTCTTCGCAGTTTCTAATTTCACTTTACATATATGATTAGATTTTTCAATTTTTGGTGAAATCTTTAGCGCAGTGGGTTTTTGTGACGGATACACAAAAAAATTTCTGTCATCATAAGTCTTATGGTAACCATAATACTCCAAAATATCCATCAATCGTTGCCTTTCGCTTTCATTTATTGGCAAAATTAAAATAGTCAATGCCTTGAAAAGAGTTTCCATACCCAGTATGCACTTAACTTGGTTTCCCTTATCCGCAAGATCTGAGTGATATATCATCCAATCCATACATTCTTGTTGTCCTGCTAAATTAGGATAAGGTCTGCAATGATTAAACTCACCAAATGCTTTATGCACATATTCTTGATTTTTTGAAACTTTTCCAATTAGTAAAGCTACTTTTCCAGCTAAAACTTTGTCTTTTGAATCATGCATAGCGTGGAAAACTCCGATTAACTTCTTACACATTTCGCTTTGAATGTTTTCAAAGTAAATTCCTTTACAAAATTGAAAATAACAATCTGCAAAAAGGCATTTGTTTCTCAATTCTCCGTCCCCAATGTTTTCTGCATATTTTAGAGCATTCTCAGTTTGACCACACTTTAAATAGAAGTCAATGAGAAGTCTTTCATGTCCTGAAATAATAAAGGTATAATGACATTCATTTTTGTTCGGTGCAAACTATATATGTAAAGAAAAAGAAAAATAAATCGAGAGTTGATCCAATTTTTGTAAAATGTCTTATTATTTTATTTAATTATTAAACGAAGTTATTGAAAATTAAAAATGGAAATATAAATGCTTCACAAGTTTTTAAATGACAATAAAAAGAATAAATATTAATAATAATAACAGTTTTGCAGTTTTCATAGAAACCGATGTTTGGGAATTCGAAAGATACATTTATTCGTACATCATTTCAATTCCTAAAACTACATGTAGTACTCACTGTAATAGAAAAAAAAACGCGTTAAGTGGCATATGAAAAGAAAATAATGTAATAATTACGATTGCATGACCTCTTATAAACCTTTGCGTGAAAGTTTTATCGATTTTACTAGGTTTTTAATTTTTCTACAGATGATTTGTTGTTTATCATAAAATCATTTGTCCATGTAAATAGATAATTATACTGACCTTTTGTTCCAATTAGTTAATTTTATGAACATTATTTTGAGTAAGTAATTGTTATAAAGGAGAAGACGTTCTAAGTGTTAAGAACTTATGTTCGATCCTTTTGTTTTAACATCTAAACAATAAAATATTTTCAACCCATCGTTAAACAACGTTGAAATTCGGTCATGTAATAATTTTTGTGAAAAGATTGAGAACTACCCGACTTGAACGCATATACTAATGACAGAGGCAAGACAATAGCTGTGAACAACTGGTTTTAAAGTAAATTGAGAAGAAATTTATGGAAAATAGAACATCCGTGGAGGAGGATGAAAGGTCTAGTTGCCGGTCGGAAAGTTGAGTTTTTTTCGTAGACAAAATGAAATCTTTAATGGACGTGGACCACTGTACTTGACATTACAATTGAAATTGAAACATCACACAGAACAAAGGAGCGTATTTTGAAAAATGATTGTAATATGGAGAAAGTGGGCGCAAGGTGAATAACTAGGCTTTTCTCGAGAGCACAAACGGAGTAAATAATACAGTGTTCCGTAGAATTTCTTAGTCGATTTGAATGTGTGTAAGATGTTCCTAGAATGTGATATATATATATATATATATATATATATATATCAACTCTAACTTATCAAATATCTCTTTTGAATTGTCATTGAAATTTTACAAACAATAACATATTCAAAAGTCTTTATATTTTATTGAATTTAAGCAGAATGGTCAAAGTTATCTTACATATACAAACAAAAGGCCCATGGGCCACATCGCTAACCTGAGCACACTGGCTAGGAAGATACAGAAATCAGTTCAGTATTGAAAAGTTTAAAGGGGGGGGGGGGGGTACACTTCAATTTACACAACCTCAGGATGCTTCTATATCAACTAACCATGGCTTCGCTGTTCTTAAACAGAAGATTTCTAAAGATCTTTCCCTATGTAAAACTCTGATTGCTCATTGTGGCCCACCCTACCCATCGTAAATTTTAACGAAGTTGAATCTACACTACCTGAGGATGCTTCTTTAATAATGTGACTAATCATGGCTTTGCTGTTCTTGAGCAGAAGATTTTTCATGAGGATTCCTATGTATTCATATGAAAAATTTTGACCTTCTGTTGTGCCCCCAAACCCTGGGGGTCATAATTTGAACGAACTTGATTCTACAATACCTTATGTTGCTTCTGTATAAATATGACTAATAATGGTTTAATTGACCTTGAGAAGAAGATTTCAAAGATATTTCCTTTGCAACGTGTATGATCAGATTCTTACAAGGGATATATCGGTTGTCCTTTTACTCTGTCTGAGTTAATGATTGGAATGATTATTAAGATAGCTCTGTCTGAGGGTGTATCACACACATATCTCTTCTCTAGAGATGGGGACTGGGTAAGGTACAACTTGCACCGTGTTTCTCCCCTAGGTCCCATTGATAGATAAGAACCAGTTGTCCCAGTATCCTTCAGATTTACTACACTCAGAGCTTAACATCAATTCCCTAGGATACTTGCCACTGGTGTTTATAACTTTTATTCTTTTATTTTGCTCTAACCCTTACATAATGTTTTCCATCCTCTAGCCTTAAATGTCCATCACATACATAATACTCTGATATTGATTTAAAGCAGTTTACAGTAGATAATGACGTACAAAGAGAAAGTTTCAAAATGGTAATTAACTAAGCTTTAAGTACTTAGTAAAGATTGCATTGAAGTTTGTGGATCAATCTTTTAAAAATGAAAATTCAATTAATAAGAATATCAATTAATAATGTAGTGGAAATATGCACTAATATACATTGGAAAAAGAATGACAATTGAAAAAGTTTTTTTTTTTTACCAGACAAGTTTCTTTTAATTGATTTTTTTATTATTTAAAAACTCTTAAAAAAAATTCAAGGTCATAAATTAGGACACATCCCACCCTTACATGCTATAGGTAATAAATGGGAATTATGTCTAAACATACTGAGTATTCAACACCTACACATCTGCTATGTATTCAATTTCATTGAATCTTTTTGCTATCAGGATGGAATATCTTGACTACTTTACTGCTGATTCATCATCTTATACAACTTCTTCCCTTAGTCTAATCAATTCCAAGGGTTGCCAGGTCATTCCACTATTTCAATGCTTTTACTCAAATGCCCCTTAACCATTACACCTATATATTTCTATGTAAACCTTGACCCACTTTTGTGGCCCCATCCTACCCCCAGAGATCATGATTTAAACAAACTTGAATCTACACTACTTCAGGATACTTCTGTATTAATATGTCTTGAAATGGCTCAGAGAAGACGAATTGTAAGGATATTTCCTACATATTCCTATGGTAAATTTTGAACCCCCCCCCCCCCCCTTGTGGCCCTGTCTTACCCCCCGAGGTCAGGATTGGAACAAACTTGAATCTACACTACCTGATGATACTTCTTTTATAATATGACTAATCATGGTTTTGCTGTTCTCGAGAAGAGAATTATTTCCTCTACATCCCTATGTAAAACTTCGCCCCCCCCCCTCTTATGGCCCCACCCTACCCGGGGGTTATGATATGAACAAACTTGAATCTAGAGAAGGTAATGAAGACTTCAAACAAGTCTTTCTCTTGCCCAGTGGTTCTTAATAAGAAGATTTTTAAAAGATGCCACAAAATTTTCACGATTTCTTAATTACCTCCCCTTGAAAGAAGGCGTAGCACTTCCACAGACTACAGACGACAGTCAGACGCCGGACACTCTTTGAGCAGAAAAGCTCACTTGAGCCTTCGGCTCAGGTGAGCTGAAAAGCAAATAAAAGATAATATTCTATAATATACTTTATTTAGATTTTTACTAAAAAACGCTATGTTTAGACTACAATTTGACTACTTTCAAAATATATTTACCTCATTTGTCTAAATATGGTGTGAGAATTTATTAATATTTTATAAAATTTGGAAACAGCAAAACTATCTCTCTATAAAAAAAAATAGTTCCTAGTGAAGCATGGAAAATATGAATCCAAACTTAGTAGCACTAGTACTGTAAATACTTCAAAAGAAAAAAAGACCATTATTCTTCTTTTAAAAAAGAATTCTTCTGCCACAAAATATAGTTACTCATTTTTTTAACATAATCTTGAGTTATGAATTATGAATGTTTTTATTAACATTGTAAAATTCTAATTTATTGTAAGAAGTAAAATATAGAGCAGAGTTTTAGAAGGAGAGTTTCAAAAAAAAATCTGCTCGAAAACTCATGATCAATATTTAAATGTACCTGGTGATTGTAGTAAAGATATTGCTTCTTCGGTACGATTCCTCTCTGCCAGAAAATCTACTCTATCTTCAAGCTCTGGAATTTGTTGAAGGAATGACAACATTTTGTCAACTTTCCCCTGTAAGTGGTACTTATCAGCAGCCATCTGACTTAATTGAATTATTGTTTGAACAGGAGTTGGTGAATTTTCTCGAAGCTTGTTCGGCAATGGCTCGTTTTTCTTTTCGTAATTCTTAAATTAACAGAAAATAATGAATCAAATTTAAAAAAAAAAAAAAAAAAAAAAAAAAAACATTAAATATGTTATCAAAATTTCAAATTTCTAAAAAAAAATTGAAAGTCCTAAACTCGATTTACCTCTTTGAACTAAAGAGGTTTTTATACCTGTTTTAGGTACAGATATCTATGAAGACACTCAATTGCAACTTCGAATTGCTTCTTAGCGCAAAGGAGATCTATTGCTTGTCTAAATTTTCCAACTTCTTCAAGGCATCTGCTGGCTTTTAATGGATCTCCCTTTGTTTCATATACTTCAGCTGCTTTTTCGAGCTTAAAAACATATTTGTTTTTAATATTATTTTATTGCATAGCCTTGTAAATCACAAAAGTCATGCATCAATATCGTATATACTGAAAAGAAAGGTTTTCCAAAAAATAATTTTGAAGTGACTGCACATGTATTACGTAATGTTGGTAAACTTTTCCTTTAAATCTGAAGGACAACATCCTGTATCGCTTTGAAATCATACTGTTCCTTTGGAATTTATTCATTAACAGTCTGAAATCTTACCGTAGGTATTCTTATAATTACCATAATTACTTTCATTTGCTCCAAAATATCATTTTTAAATAAGACAGAAAAATACAAGAATGATTTTAATAATGTTATTTGACAAATGTTGTAGGACAAAGGAATATACTTGATTCGTATTCTCGAAAAGAGTCGCAAGTAAAGAATGTTCCTTTGCGAATTCAAGATACTTCGCCGCTTGAGACGGCATTTCACACTCCAGAAAGTCGTATGCAGCAGAAAGAAACATATCCTTCATTTTTTTAGTTGTGGAAGATTTGCCTCGCAACCTGGAAGAAAACATGAAAATTAAAATTGGATCCCTGATTTAAGCTCAACCCAAGGTCAATTTGAGAAAAGTTTAGTTTGCTTAACATTGAAATTTAAATAGCAATACAGTTTAGTGTTTCTTGGGAAGAAATAACAATTTCTTTTCAATATTCCTTCTGTAAAAAAATTCTCTTATTGTCGTCCGACCTCCCCCCCCCCCCCCTTCCCCCAAATCAAAATATTAATTGTATTTTGATCAATAACTCTATACTTTTTATGCTGAATATTTACAATTTGTTATTTACTTACAGGTTTTTTTTTTTATATTTTCTGATTCCATTTTAATAAAGTGACCGTCTTGTCATAAACTCGAATAGCTGCAGAAGTGTAGCGTTATGATTTTACATGTATATTTTAGTCTGAACATAACGCTTCAGATCCCGTAATGCAAATATTGTGCGATGTGAATATTGTGAATTTCATGCCATCTGACAACAAATTCAAAATAAGTGAGTTTATTGGTCTGCAATGACGACTAGAAAGGGTTAGGAGATGGATAAAATATACATTTTGGTTATAGAATATGTTTAGAATTAGGGAATGAAAGGTCGTTGATTGACCAATGCTGGAAAGTGCCGAAATTCATCCCCAAAGTGCGCAGAAAATCTTGCGCTGTAAATTGCACAATATTTGTATTAGGGGATCTGTAGTGTTATGGTCAAGGACTTAAATATAAAACCATAACGCTACAGTTCTGCAGCTAAAACTCGAACCAACAGCCTTGTTGTCGTTGATTCCATATTAAGACCATCACACAAGTCTGTTATATGTCTTAGGTTCGACGCGGCGCGGCGAATGAAAATTGAACCCCGGCCTCCCGATCACGAAGCAAGCGCCATACCACCAGACCGGTTCCTTGTTTAAATTCGTATTGATATTGAAAAATTTGCAAATAATAAACCGTGGTTGTACATGCATATAATCAATTACATCAAAGCTTCCTGTGCTTTTTGATGAGCATTTGCGATTTTAGCCATTTTCATATCATTTCCTCGACTGAAGCAGATTGCTGCAATCTTGTACACTGATTTTTTCATGAACTCCATTCCCCGATCTAGCCAATCTTCTTGAGTTGAATCTTCAGCATGCATAAGAACACCTAAAAAGGACATAGTAATTTTAAACACACAATGTTTCAAATGATTTTATCCTTTTAAATGAGATATTTTCCCGACTTCTGTAAAGTGTTGATTATATAAATAGTACATTTTAATATAAAAAAAACCCTCCCCCCTTTTTTTTATGTTAACAAAAGATCAATTATACACTGTACAATTGTCATTGATTGGAAGAGAAAATTCTGGTAAGTACAACAATACAGTTTTCAACTATATATTTACAAAATTAGTTTCAGTTGATTAAATTATCTTAAAACCTGTAAATGAAAAAAAAAATCACTTCAGCAGTTTTGACTCATAATCTATATTGAAATCTATAATCAATTCAATACATTATTACGATACACGCACGATGTTTTGCTCACAAAGCCAAGCAATTTTAGAAAAAAGAATAATATTAGAATAAGATATAGAAACACGTATTTGAATTTTTTATTTGTATATTGCACAATGTCCGCCATATTTGTTTGTCCGTAGAGTAGCGATTCGCAATATTGCACTTGTATGGGTTACGTTTATAATTTTAATAACTCAGGTGTGTGTAATTGTGTTATCTGAGATGTCTTCCTTATCTATAAATTTCATGATTTGTAATTTTCTACATTAGCTTGTTAGTAAAACTTTTCTACGTGTATGCGGAAGTAGGTTCCATTCATTCCTCCAAAGCTCAAGAATAGTATTGAAGCCATCCAGTGCCTTCAACCCGTTTCAAATATCAAAATCTTAAGAACTTTATAAGATATCTTCCGGAAACTAAAGTGTTACACACAAACAGAATGACAGAGAAATAAACAGACAGGGCCAAATTAATACCTCCTGTTTTCAGTGAAAAAGAATGGCAGGCATTATTGATGAAAATAGATCAGCATGCCAAGCTAATATCAAACTCCTTATAATCACCTGAAATTCGCGTAATATGCTTATTAACCCCGTTATGATACCATTTTTCATCGTGACTAAATTCATGTTGGATTAGCTTTTCACTTGGCAAATGTTTGATATGCAATCAGTTTTAAGTGTAAGGTATTCACCCCCCCCCCCTTCTTGACAAATATTTCGTTATTAAATCTTCAGATAATGAAAAAAAATATGATTAAAAACTTTCATTTTTTGCATTAAAAATGGAAATAAAAATTCAATCAAGTTCACGTCATTTAAGGTTACAATGAAGTCATTTTGTATCGCTGCCAAGTCATAATATCTGGATGTAACCTAAAACATATCCTTTCTCTCTCTCTCTCTCTCTCTCTCTCTATATATATATATATATATATGTATATATGTATGTATGTATGTATTGTATATTTTTCGTTTAATTAGATCCTAAACGTTGGTGTAATTTGAAAGCGGCAGAATATTAAATATTCGTTAATTGATCAAATGCTGAAAAAAAGTGTCATGAAGCTTTCGATAAGAATTTTTTTTTTCTAATTGACTCATATTTATAGTATATGTAGAGGATATCTATATTATATGATTTCATATTTGCTTTATCCAACGATGTGAAATGATAAACTGCGTATATTAGCGAGGATTGTCGAGCGAATATAAACAATTTCAACATGCTGAATAAAGAAAATAACAAATCACACAATTAAAGATGTTCTATTTATCACAGACATTTCTCATTTTTAACAAAAACTTTGAGATAACCCGTGAAATTATGTTGATTGATTTCTACCCAAATCGATGACGCGTAAATTGATAATATAGCGTTTCTCTACTATATTCTATTACTATACCCATGGTGATGGCGGAACAAAGAAAACACTATGATAAAAATAATCCGCGATTTTTAGTGCCCGCTGTATACTATATAAATGTACAAATACAATAATGACAGAGCTGACAGAGACACGTCTGTACCCTGCAGCAGATGCAAGAGAAACACGTCTGTACCCTGCAACAGAAAAGGAGAGCGAGGATAGGTACACGTCACGGCAGGTGCGTGTCGTGTACCACGCGTGCGTGGTCGGAGGTAGCAGGGCAATCCGTGCCCAGCACCTCAGAGACCACTACGCTCCTCCCCATTTTGAAAAAAGGCGTCCCAGCCCGTTACAATGGGACAAACTATAATGTACATAAAATATAACAATTAAATCCTAGCAGGGCCTAACGCATTAAAAACAATTATACATAATCAATTACACATTAATGTCCATAATAAAACTATAAAATTAATAAAAATTAACAGTTAATAATATCACAGTTCACAGGATACATCACGTCAGTCTGATCCTGGGCATCCCTCTTCCGAGTCCACTCGGGTCCACCTCTGGGTCCATCGTTGTCTCCCTCATTAGGTGGTCCTCCGGTGACATCCTCGGTCGGCACTTCTTGATCCGGACATCCGAGCCCAGGACAGACATGATATCTAGCGTGATATCACGTCCGCGACTCCGTCGCGAACGACCTATCCTGGAACTGGCTCCAATTCATCGTCCCTGGAACATCGGGCTACATAAATCTCAGGAACATCATGATAAATGGATCTATCATCAGATCAGGGCAATATCCCTTTATAATTAAAAAGATCTGCTTTCCTAGCAGTAAGAACAAACATATATACAATCACGCTAGCAAACAGCTACACATGCTTCCGCACCCTTGCGGGATCCTAACCTAGGGATTGCTAACACTGATGGGACTGCAATTCGGGGCAAGTATATTGAGGTACTGATTTAGCATAATCCTCACTTATACCCACACACCTGTGATGAAACCAGTCCCGGCAACTGTCGCACTGGACCATCAAACCTTTAGGGTTGGATTGTAAGCATAAACAATACTGTCGGGTCTTAGCCCCCTTAGTGGCTCTACGTCGTTTGGGCGATTTGGGTTTTTCTGGTTGTTCTGACCTTTCCCTTACCCGTTTCCGGGTATCCAGATATGGACCTACTGTTTTCGCTGGTTTAGGGCTGACTTTAGACTTACCTCCACTGCCCGGGTCCCCAGGACTTGACCCTGAGTCCGCAGTTCCCATCGGTCTAACCACGTCGCGCACAAGGGAACTATTCCCACCTCGGCCTACTGACTGTCCGGGCAACTTGCTCTGATCAGTAACTAACCACTTGGGAAGTTGCCTGGCCTCACACTTCTTAAGCTTGTCATGGTGCATGACCTTGACATCGCGCCGAGATTTGACGACAAATATTGTGTCGGATTTGGCTTCGGTTATGATACCTGGATCCTTCCAGATAGACTCGACTTTCTTTCCCGCATTGCGGCGCCAATACACCAAATCTCCGACCTTGAACTTGTGGGTACGGATCTTAACGTCGTGCGACCTTTTTTCATTGCCTTTTGCGCGACCTTCAATTTCTTGCGGGCAATGTCATGCGCGCTCTGCACGTTCTGTTCCAGATCACGTACATACCTGTCAACCTCACCCTCCTCCCCATTTTGAAAAGATTCCGAAAGGGGTGGGGAAAACATCAAGGTTGCTGGTATGTTAACTTCCCTACCCAGCATTAGACGATTTGGCGTATATCCGGTGTGGCGATTCACCGCCGACCGCAATGCCCCAGCCAGTGGACCCAAAAACCTATCCCATGTCTTGGGCTGACCATCAATGTAGCAGCAGACCGCATCCATTACGGTGCGGTTACCGTTCTACTTGGCCATTCCCGGAAGGTCTGTATGGCGTTATGAATACCTAACATTGCACAGATTTTACAGAAAAGCTCACTTTCAAAATTACGGCCTTGATCTGTAAAAATTTCATAAGGGTAGCCAAATCGCGAAAAGAAATCGTTTATGGCTGACTTAGCCGTAACCTCCGCTGTTTGAGATGGGAGCGGAATGCACTCAACCCACTGGGTAAAGTTATCTACCATCATGAGTATATACTCATTTCGGTTTTTTGTTCGGGGTAGCGGCCCAAGAAAGTCTAAGTGCACTCTCTCCATCGGACTTCCGACCTGGAAGCTTTTCATTTCCGATTTATTCGGCAAACAACCCCTCTTATTCCGGACACAAATGTCGCATGTCCTGACATATAACTTAATGTCCTTGACCATCCGCCACCAATAGAGCTATTGTTTAAGTCTCTCTTTAGTTCTTTGTATACCCTGGTGACCGGACGACGGAATGTCATGACATAAGTGCATGACCTCAGACCTAAGACTCTTCGGAACTAACAATCTACGAGGCATATCCGAGTCTTCCGGTTCTCGCCAAATAACACCTGTCTCGTCCACTGTAAAACAGTCTCTTTCCAGAAGATAACATTTCTCTTCCGGACTACAGATTATCATGTCACTTTCGGTAGGTAAACTCCCAGACTCTAAGTACTGTCTCGGGTAAACCATGGCCTCATCTGATTTCTGTTTATGAGCCATATCTGCGGGGCTGTATAAGGATAGGGAAATTCCCACAGTGTCACCTTGAGTTAGCTGATAAACTTAAGGTTTCACTTCCTCAATCTCGGGACTTAAACTCGACACCCCATTGACAGCCATTTCAAAACTCGGAAGTTCAGGGGTACCTGCTGTCAACGGAACATCTTCCCAAGTACTTGTCACAATAGCCTGACCGAGAGTGGGATCTAACATCTCATAATTACCCCCCTCAGCTGACTGAGTCTCCGCTGTCAAAGGCGATTCCTCAAAGAGCTGGTGGAATTACATCGTCAATTTCGGTATTAAAGTCATGCCAGCGCTCATGTGCTCGGCGGCAATACCTGCATCCGCCACATGGCAAATCTTCTACTCTGATTTTAGTCGAGTAATTCTGGCAAGTGTCTGGTATGTCTCTGGACAGCGCATCGGCATTCACATGCTTCTTGCCTGGGCGATGGACTATCCGCATATTGTACTGGGTCAGCTCTTCTAACCAGCGAGCAATCTGATTCTGCGGATGCTTAAAGTTCATCAGTCAGACCAGGCTATGGTGGTTTGTCAGGACTGTGAACTCCCTGCCCAGCAGGTAATGGAGGAATTGTCTAGTAAACTTGACTATTCCTTTCTAGTAGTGCATTACTTACGCTGTTCTGATGACAGCACTGCGCTGCCATGCCCAATGGTTCACTTCCATTCTGGACTTGGTTAAGTTCCCCGCCTACGGCATGATACGAGGCGTCAGTATCCAGAATGAAGTGACCTGTACTGTTCGAAATAGCAGGTATTGGGGGTTTGGTCATTAACTGGATGAGTTCCCCGAAGGCACTTTGTTGTTCAGCCCCCCATCGGAAACCACTCTTTCCGGTAACCGCGTACAGCGGAGCCGATATTCTCGAGAACTGGGGAATGAAACTACGGTGATAGCTGGCGAAGCCTAGGAAACGCTCAACGCCCTTCACGTAGCAAGAAACAGGCCAGTCACGTACTGCCTCAATGTACTGGTCCCCCATCTCGACTCCGTGCTCGCTCACGGTTCTACCTAGGAGCTCAACTTTAGTTTTAAATAGCTCACACTTCCGAGGCTCGGTCCATAGGCTCGGAATCGCTCAAACATTTGTCTCAGATTATCATGGTGAGCATGTGCTGAAGCCCCCAGCAATAATGCATCATCGAGAAAAGCTAATGCAATTTTCCAGTTAAGTCTGTGCAATACCTGATTGATGGCCCTAGCGAAGGTCGGGTTCGAAGACCAAACCCCATTCTTGTGAATTCAAATAGTCCGTATTTGATAATAAAGGCTGTCTTTTTCCGGTCTTCCGGGGCTATTTTAATTTGCCAATAGGCCGCATTGGCATCCAGTTTTGAAATCCAGCGGTTTCCCGCTAGCTTGTCCATGCACTCTTCGATGAGTGGTAGAGGGTACGTGTCCTTGACTGTCACCTTATTCAGGGCTCTGTAGTCCACGCACCAGCGGACACTACCATCCTTCTTCCTGACTAGGAGCGGGGCAGACGCCCAATCTGAGGAAGATGGCTGGATAACTCCGGCCTCTAACATTTTGTCTAGATGACCCTCTTCCTCCCCCTGGAACACAGCAGGAGTGCGGCGCATCCGCTGTTTAACGGGAAGTGCATTGCCAGTATCTATACGATGCTCTATCTCGGAAAAGTTTCCGAGGTCAAGGTCTTCTACAGCAAAGACATCAGCAAATTCTTTAACTAGCTCTACAGCCTGAGACTTCACCCCCACAGGCGCACTCTTCCCTAACTGATCTAGGAGTGGGGTTATATGTTGATAACTAATTCCCCCTCCGCTGACATGCGGCGCACTGTGGGATCGGTACTCTTAACAGACATAGCAGGAGCAGCTTCCCCTACTTTAGTACCAGTCTTGATTATATGTCGGTCAGGTTTAGGATACATAGCTTGGCCTTATTTCCTGCGGCATTGTATGTCCGCGAAGCTACTATACCAGGCGGAAATATACTGGCGGGTTACAGCATAAATTCTGGCATATCGGAACTAAGGGTGCACTCGATAACTTGGGCAGTGTGCGGAGGAACCCGCACTATGCGGACTGAAACCGCATCGAGTACTGCCACTGTCTTATCAGCACTTAGGGCGAAAATCTTATCAATGCCCTTGACCTTTAATGTGCCGGCTTCACAGGAAACTTCTGCACCGTGTGCACGCAGGAAGTCAATTCCCAAAAGCATTTCGTCTTGTAAGGGGCCAACATAAATCGGGTGAACAAAATCATAATCCCCGATGCGAAGATTTAAACTTCCGAGGTACTGGGCGGTCATACCAGCCCCCTCGCCTGCCAGCCTGACATAAGTGTCCCTAACAATATCGGACTGCGGCCTCAATGACTTGTACACCTCCCCCGAGATTATCGTGATGTCAGCTGCAGTATCAATAGTCGCCATAATTTGCTGGCCTCCTATCTGTATAGGGATACGCCACGCACCAGAGCCTATACTTTGACTACCTGACATTATAGAGGGAATAACATAAGTGGCCTTGACATTTGGAGTTTCAGAAAAGGTCACCCTATTAGCACTAGACGAACGCTCCCTAAACCTAGTCTCGGCAGATTTTTGCAGACACGAGCACAGGGACTCTGGGTTGCTCCTATACGGACAATTCCGCTGTATGTGTCCCGGTTCTTTGCATTCATAACAACCTACTGTCCCTGAACTCTTTGAGCGCCCTTGACTCACTGATTTTTCCCCTCACGGTCTACGAGTGAGGCTACGGCCCCTACTACTCCCCCTAGAGTAGCGAGTGGAACCACTTTCCAGTCATCTGACTTATCTCGGCACTCGGAGTCCGAGAGCTTACGTCGGTGAGCAGGAGGCGAGCGAGAATCTTCCCGCCCTTCACGGTCCCGCTCTGAGGAAACGGACCTTACGGCACGTGGACGACGAACCTCTGCTCGGTGGCTGAACTGGTAAGTTTTTACTCTTTTTATTGCCTCCGCCAGAGTACATGGGGGGTTATTGATCAACTGTAGACCCGCCTTACCATCACTGCAGCCAAGAGCAAATCTAACAATGAGCAGCTCCTGGCATATTTCTGGCGAGGTTCCGCCACCAAAGGCTTCTGGGCAGTGTCCATGACTCTATCTGCCCACTGTTCCATCGTTTCTTCTGGCTTTTGGGCTATCGAGCTGAATTCCATCTGTGAGGCTTCCCTCCATCCGGACGACAACTTCTCGGAAACTTAACAGGGCTTTAACTTAACTGCGACGCAGGATATTGAAGTATTTGAGCGCTGCCCGCTCCAATGTCAAACTTAGGGCAAACAGACGATCGGGGTCACCCCACTGATGGTATTCAGCGATTTGAATAGAATGGTCCCCACTCTACATCCCCACTGTACTTCATCCACTTTATTTCAGCTGGAATATCCCTGCTCACGCTACTCCGAGTACCAGGAGGAATTAAACTCGGAAATTGGGATGTATCAGCAGTAGTCATTAAAGTGTGACCATGAGGTACCCAAGACCAACCGCCAATTCCAGGTACAAATGACTGTCCTCCCCCTTGTGCCACCGACTGCCCTACCAACCCACCATAGTAGCCAGAACCCTGACTACCTAAGTTAGCTGCACTAGAATACACAGATGCAGTGGGTGCTGTAACTGGCATGCCCATAACCCCAGCAACATGACCAAGGACGGGTGGGACCATGCTGGGATGTATAAGATTACCCCCCCCCCCCACTCATCGTGTCCCCTGATAAGAACGACCCAAATGTAATAGTACTCGGCAAGCCAAAGCCTAGGCTAGTGTAGCTATTGAAGAAAGTGGCTGTCCTTGAGATGCGGAAACAGACGTGACCTCGGAATTATAGATAGAAACTGGTCCGGGATTCGATAAACTAGCTACGGGCTGCTCAACGGGAAGGCACTGCTCTGGCAATGAGCTAGGAACCCAGGGACTCCCCTGGCTAGTAGTCATTACAGACGGACTGGCAGTGACCTTGAGCTCCTGCGGTTTAGATACTGACTGCGATTTATCAGATTTCATCATTCCCGCAAGCATTTGAGTTATTTCACTTAACTGAGTCCCCATATTTGATTCCATAGAACCCATTTGAGACGTCACGTCGGTTTTCAGGGTTTCCCATCTGAGATATCACATCGGTTCTAAGAGTCCCCATCTGAGATGTCACATCGGTTCTAAGAGTCCCCATCTGAGATGTAACATTGGCTTCTAATGAGCCTATATCGCCCCGCAGATCTCCTACATCCTGACCAAGGCTATCTTCTCTGCTATTAACCTCACCAAGGTCACACTGAACTTGTGTAATATTTCCTTGAATCTGACCCATTTCCCCTTGAATTCGGTCAACGACCCCCTCCGGAATAGTCTGTCGTTCCTGGAGCAGGGAATAAAACTGCTGGAAACCGGGCGTCTCCAAAGACCCATCAGAATCAGCCCCCCGTGTAAGCGACATGTCTCCGCCCCCATACCGGGTGACATCCGGGGCACCCTTCCCCTAGGGCATCGGTGTGCTACACACACCCCGAGCAAACCTAACGCTTCCGGAAGGCGGGACTTCCCGCGGACTGCGCCCTCCCGGGGTCTTCTCCAGACCCTCTTGGTCATTTCCCCCAACACGAGCGTCCCAGTCCCCACTAGGCCTCAAAGTCCCCCTCCCCAAACCAGACCCTCTTGGTCATTTCCCCCAACACGAGCGTCCCAGTCCCCACTAGGCCTCAAAGTCCCCCTCCCCAAACCAAAGGAACTGAAATCACGATCCATCTCGCCCGGCACCCTCAAAACGGCACAAATATAAATTTACATGAGGCGGTTAATCCGCTAAACAAGAGACGCAAGTATAAACGTATATACAAAATAAAATAAAACAAATACTGCTGCCTTACGTCTCGGAAAATATACAAGATGGCGACGGGCACTTACACGTGCAGGCCAGGTATTACCCCGCAGTTAAACTAAAATACCCTGGAACGCCGCGCCAATATAGCGTTTCTCTACTATATTCTATTACTATACCCAAGTACGGTGATGGCGGAACAGAGAAAACACTATGATAAAAATAATCCGCGATTTATTAGTGCCCGCTATATACTATATAAATGTACAAATACAATAACGACGGAGCTGACAGAGACACGTCTGTACCCTGCAGCAGATAACAGAAAAAGAGAGCGAGGATAAGTACACGTCACGGCAGGTGCGTGTCGTGTACCACGTGGTCGGAGGTAGCAGGGCAATCCGTGCCCAGCACCTCCGAGACCACTACAATAACGTCGCACTGTTGACGTCGACATGCCGAAAAAAAGTTATTTATAGATCAAAATATTAAATCTTGGAACGATATCTGTTGCGTCTTTTGAAACATATGTAACAATCTTTAGAAGATTCACATTATACAAACTTTTGACTGGATATTGCCGAGGAATAATGAACCCTACTCTGAAATCATTCTGTGTACGGCGACAGTGTTACTTGTAGTACCATAGTAAGTTTTATAGTTTAATGTAAGAAAGCATTGTTGAAAGTGGCGACACTTTCCTGCATAGTCAAATGAATCTTGCACTACCAACTTCACTATGAAAACGATTGGGGGATAACATTCGTTATCGCATTGGCCAGTAAAAAATGGCATTTCATTGAGGTAAAACGAGTCTCTTTTTTGTTGTAATTGTTGTTTTTAAGAGATTTTTTTTTCTTCATTGGCATTCATTTGACAACAGAAGAATTTCACAAATATAAGTTCCCATCAACGTAAAAGCGAGGATTTGTGTTTTAACTGGAAGTGCTAGTGATGATGCAAATCCGTGGATAAAACATAGTTAATCTTATGGGTATAGTATCCACCACACGTTTGAGATGAATAAATAAAGATACAGAAATTCTTCATTTACACAAACTGGACACTATATTGAAGATGATAATTCTATATATTTCGCTACATCTCAAAGCCCTAACTTATTTTTACAAATACAACTTATCAATGTTTATTAAAACATCAATCTGATGGTAATTCATCCTTTGTAAAGTATAAAATTACTTATCATAACAAATAGAATATAAACTATATACAAGAAAAGATGTGGTAAGAGTATGCATGAAGAATTCGCATATGTTTGACCTGTTCGTGACGTACATATACATGATTCAATTTAATATAGTAAATGTTTTAATACATAATTTTGTTACTAGGGATAATATGATTTAAATACCTGCTTCTTTACTATCTGTTATATTTTTAGCCACCTTCCGAGTTCTGAAATATTCAAACATTGGGGCTCGTTGCTCCTGGTCTGCGTCAAATATCCAGACACGGACTCTAGCTCTTGTGACAGCTGTGTACAAGTGTTTCAGTTCTGTATTCAGCACCTTATGCTTAATTGGGTCAAACTGCAAAGGTCTAGACCGCGTTTGCTTTTCTTTGAAGGCTTTAATATATATACAAAAAAATAGATTGTATTTAAATATAGACAAAAAAATCCGCAAAGGGCCGGACACATTTGCATTAGAATAGAATTTATAGAATAGTTAGGAATTTTAATTCACATCATAACTTTCAGTTAAACGAAATGAACTTATATGAAAATTTTGAAGACTCAATGATAACGACATTCTTCGTCATATCAAGCACGAACTCTATACTATGTATACGTTTTACCGTTTTCTCCGGTGTGCTCGTTTTGTTAACTCTGCACATATCGCTGAGCATGGACTGACAGTACTGGTGAGCTGAGTTTCTAAGATTTCTGTTCTAAATTTTCTGGATCGTAGTCAATCCACACAACAAATTTTCCGTTTTCTTAAATATAATTATAAAATCAACTTCATGAGGTGCAAGGATGAAATATGGATATAACAAACCGGATACAAGTTCAAAAGTCCATCGAACAGTACAAATTAGGAGCAGAGCAAACACGGACTTCTAAAACATCAGAGGTGGGATCAGGTGCCATGGAGGAGTAAGAATCCCCTGCCGACCGGTTACACCCAGCATGTGCTCCTTGTCATGATGGGGAAAAACAGAAGAATCAGTCGACATTTAAGTGTCTTAATAATGGCCTTACAATCAGTATGAAAAACGTCAGTCAGCGTTTGACTTAATTATATATTGTATCTGCTGACAAGGTTATTGCATCGACCATAGAACTTGCAAAATGATGACCTTGATCAAATTGTTGATATTCTTGCTTCATCAACTTTTTTCTCAATAGTTTTCCTCGTTTTAGAAATTGTTCGTTTGTAGTGCGTGTCTGTCAATCAAACGCGGCCTCGAAATTCATAGCCAAATAACTTTTATATAAAAGATGTTCCCAAACATTTTTAATAATATTTCAATGTAAAATGCTCTAGCAGCAAATAAATAATGAAATTATACTAAAAATTATGGGTATAGAAAAATTTGCTTTCTGTGTCCGAGCCCAATTAAACATATCAGATTAAAAAAAATATTATAAAAAGGGGGGATCAATATACCACCAAAGTCTATTTCAACAAAGCTTTCAACTTCATCTTGAGATGTTGATTCATTCTCTTCAGATGTTAGTTTTTCCAAAAAACTGCTCACAACTCTCCATTCCTTACCAGCCTTTAAAATAAAACATGTAGTTTTGTTTCTAGTTTCTACTCTATCATATTGTTTGTCAAGATATATATATATATATATATATATCTATCTATCTATCTATCTATCTATCTATCTATCTATATATATATATATATATATATATATATATATATATATATATATATATATATATATATATATATATATGTAAAATTTTTTCCCCAGATTATATAACATGAAGCCCAAGGGTTTAACGATCACCTGAGTATAATACAACAATTAGGAGGATCCACAGAGAGTATAAAATAAACTAGAAATATTTCCATAGGACATAAATGCCCCGCCGAGGGTATATTAGTAATGCAACATGAAAATTTGCATTAGTTAATGAAATTTGATGAGAATACCTTGAATAGTTTCTTAAAAATTGCAATTGATATCTAAAAAGTTGGATACAGATGATAAATTCTCACCAAATTATGTATAAGTGCATAAGCTTACATAAATATATCTTAAATGGTTTCTTTAAAATTAAGCAAAATGCAAATTTAAGAAAAGTGAGGTGAAGGTCACAGGAAAGTTAAAGGTCAAACGTTTTTGATGCAGTTGAATAGTTCTCATAAATACGTATAAGCATATTATGTTTGATAAAAATAATTTGAATGGTTCATTTAAAACTGAGCTAAACACTTATCTTAAATAAATGAAGTTAAGGTCAAAGGAAAGGTCAAGGTCAAAAAATGTTGATGCAGTTGAAAAGGTCACATCAGTATGTATTAGCATATGAAGTTTGATAAAAATATTAATGGTTTCTTTTACGCTGCGTTAAACACAGAAAAGTGAGTTCAAGGTCAAAGGAAAGGCTAAGGTCAAAAACTATTGATGCAGTTGAATAGCTCTCATCAGTATGTATTAGCATTTGAAGTTTGATAAAAATATCTTGAATGATTTCATAAAAACTGAGCTAAACACTAATCTAAGAAAAGTGAGGTTAAGGTCAAGGGAAAGAAAGGTCAAGGTCAAAAAATGTCGATGCATTTGAATAGCTTACATCAGTATGTATCAACATATGAAGTTTGATTTCACTCTTGAATGATATCTTTGAAACTGAGCTGAACTCTTATTTAAGAAAAGTGAGGTCAAGGTCAAAGGAAAGGTCAAGGTCAGAAAATTTTGATGCAGTTGAATAGCTTACATTAGAATGTATCCACACATAAAGTTTGACAACAATATCTTGTATGGTTTCTTTGAAACTAAGCTTTGAACTGAGCTATACGCAAAGCGTGACGGAAGGACGGAAGACGGACATGACAAACACTATATGCCCCGGCCATATTCATGGCGGGGCATAACAAATAGATGTAACTTTTTTTTTACCCAAAACCAAGAGAAATAGGATGATCAGGATCAACGAAATAATAAGTCTAGTATTCAGTAACAACCCATAAATTAAATTCCAATCTGTTCCCTATATATTTATCACCATCGCCATGCAGACTATGAACAAACTATTATAACTTCTGTACTATTATTTACTCAATAATTAAACCTCTCATATTGTCTTCTCAAGACCTTTGAAGAACATTTAATAAGATAAATTATTTTCTCTTATTTTTATTTATCTATTCTTTACAGGTCTACCTGACTTCTAAACCAAAGAAAGTACTTTTTAGATTATACGATAAAAATTCTTGCATATTTTCTCTTATTCCATTAACCTTTTAAATGCATTATTTACATTTATTATTGAATGCTGTTCGTTATCTTCATATTTTATTACATCACTGAAGAGAAATAATTTGTCGAAATGCGCATTTGGGGAATCACAATTGGTACTTTATTTCAAAATTAAAGATTATACCCTTTATACATAGTTCTGATCCCTCGACGTGTTTTGCTCCAGTCCTTGACCCCCTCCTCCCCCCCCTTTCAGCTTTTCAAAGTTTTTAATTTAGATATCTTGGGTTTCCAGCGTTTCGGCATGAGCATCACTGAAGAGACATAATTTGTCGAAATGCGTATCTGGTGAATCAAAATTAGTACCGCCAGAAGAATTAAAGTTTTAAAAAAATTGTAAGAAACATCCTTGTTCATCTTGACCATGCGCTTCGCTTATCTGCTCAACACTAAGGAGCAAACATGATTATTAAATAAAATTAATGCATTTCCACTTTATTATCAATAGAGCCCCACCCTTATACGAGAACATCTGACCAAGGAGATATGAAGTCCAAAACCTGGAGCAGAGAAGAAGATATTATCAAAGAATTAATGCATTATCACTATATAATCAATAGAACCCCGCCCTTATACCACAACTTTTGACCCAGATACACCCTGCTTCTCAAAATCATGCACACAGTTTTAGTTCAGCTGAGTCGAAGGCTCAAGTGAGCTTTTCTGATCGAAATTTGTCCGTTGTCTGTCGTCGTCATTGTCGTAAACTTTTCACATTTTCATCTTCTTCTCAAGAACTACTTGGCCAATTTCAACTAAACTTGCCACAAGGTATCCTTGGGAAAAGGGGATTCAAGTTTGTTCAAATGAAGGGTCATGCCTTCATCCAAGGGGAGATAATTATGAATTCGTGAAAAATGAATGGGATCATTCATTGAGGTAGTGTAGATTCAAATTTGTTCAAAATCATGACCCCCGGGGGTAGGGTGGGGCCATAATGGGCAATCAAAGTTTTTCCATATGAAATATCGGAAACATCTTTAAAAATCTTTCTCTCAAGAACAGCAAAATCATGACTGGTCATATTTATATGGAAGCATCCTCAGGTAGTGTAGATTCAAGTTCGTTCAAATCATGACCCCCGGGGATAGGGTTGGGCCACAGTGGGCAATCAAATTTTACATAGGAATATATAGGAAAAATCTTTAAAAATTTTTTTTCTCAAGAACAGCAAAGTAGTGATTGGTCATATTTATATGGAAGCATCCTCAGGTAGTGTAGATTCAAGTTTGTTCAAATAATGACCCCAAGGGGTAGGGTGGGGCCACAATGGGCTATGAAAGTTTTACGTAGGAATGTATAGGAACAATGTTTTAAAATCTTCATTTCATGAACAGCAAAGTGCGATTGATCGTATTTATATGGAATCATACTCAGGTAGTGTAGATTCAAGTTTGTTCAAATAATGACCCCAAGGAGCTAGGGTGGGGCCACAATGGCGAAGAAAGTTTTACATAGGAATACATAGGAACAATCTTTAAACTTTTTTTTCAAGAACAGCAAAGCCATGTTTAGTCATATTTAAATGGAAGCATCCTCAGATAATATAGATTCAAATTTGTTCAAATCATGACACCCCCGGCCCCCAGGAGAATAGAGGGGATACAAGAGGGGATCATGGTTATACAAAGGATATATCAATAAAAATTTTCTTAAGAACAGCAAATTTATTTTTTGTTATATTAATTGAAAAGCATCCCTATGAAGTATTGATTCAAGTTAGTTCAAATAAACACTCCCCCTCCCCCAATCACTTTTATATTTAAACTTTTCAAGACTGAACTGATTTCTGTTTTTCCCTAGCCAGAGTGCTCAGGTTAGTGATGTGGCCCTTGGCCTTTTGTTTAAAATAATACCCATGAGCAGAGAAGATTTTCAGCGAGTTAACGAGTTTATGAATTTTCGCTATATTATCAATAGATCCCCGCCCTTACAACCGAACCTCTAACCCAGAGACCATAAAATTCTCAATTTTGAAAAGGCAGCCTTGGTTATCATAACTATGTACTTAGTTTTTTTCAATACCAAGGAGAAATGAAGAAGATTTTCAACGAAAAAATGCATTTTCACTATACAACCAATGTAGCCCCGCCCTTACACCAGGACCTCTAACCCAGGCTCCATGAAATTCACAATATCGAAACAGACACCCTTGTTCATCATAACTATATACTTAGTTTGTTTAATACCCAGGAGAAGAGAAGAAGATTTTCAACGAATTAATGCATTTTCAATATACAATCAATAGAGCCCCGCCCTAACACTAGAATCCCTAACCCAGGGGCCATGAATTTCAACATTTTGGATGAGAAACCCTTGCTCTTCATAACTATGTACTTAGTTTGTTTAATAGCAAGGAGCAGGAAAAAGAGTTCAAAGAATTAATGTATTTTCACTATAAAATCAAAAGAGCCCCACTTTGAAGTGAACATTGCGTGTCTTTCGGATGAGACCTTAAAAACTGAGGCCCCGTGTCACGGTAGGCGATGACACAATAAGGAACCCTCACTGCTCAGTGACCCTGAGTGGCGAGTAAAGGTCTAAATTTGAAGCCTCGCTCTCCGGTATATGGTGAAGTTTCTATCTGAGTGAAAAATTCTCGAATGGGACGTAAAACAACATACAATCTATCATTCAAAACTCGAGAACTATAAGAGGTATGGATTTTGATATTTTGCACATATATTGCTTGGAACTATGGCTTTTGTAAATTACAGTGGTTACTGCCCTTGTGATCCTAGATCTTACCCTTTGAACTACTTTTCAAAATAGGTCATAGTGCCGATTTACAGCATATTTTTGAAATTTAAAGATAAATTTTTGCTATTTAGCATGTGCACTTTTTGTCTTAAGATAATATGAGAAATACCAGCATTACAATTCACTTGACCTTGACCTTTGACTACTTTGCAAAAAATACCCTTGCAGTTTAATCTAACTCATGCCTTTTGAAATTTGAGAGGCAGGATTGTGTTAATTAGAATTTATAAATGTTTATAAGCTGGTGATACTGTAATTTGAAACTGTATGATATACAAGATACTACAGAGTCTGACACATCTGTTTCATATTTGGATATTTTACTAGCATATTTTACTAACAAAGCTTTATGATAAACTTCATGACTTTAACTTTTCAATCGTCAACTCCCTTACTTATGGAGCAATAAACCTTTATCACCTGCATACGGGATTTATATCTCTCAGTAGATTCGATACACAAGAGCTTGCTCTACGTATGACCAATTTCTAAAACGAGGTCAGTTATTGACAAAGAAGTTAATGAAACAATATCAGCAGTCTCGTTTAAAGTCATCATTTTGTAAGATCTATGGTCGATACAATGACCTTGTCAGCAAATACAATCTATCATTAAGTCATAGCTGACTGACATTTTTCATTCTTATTACTCATGTTTCTTATACTAATGTTAGGGCATTATTTAAACACTGAATTGTAGACGGATTTTCCCGTTATTTCCCGATCATGACACAGAGCACACGACGGGTGTAACCGGTCGGCAGGGTATGCTCACTCCTCCAAGGCACCTGATCCCACCTCTTATGTTTTAGAGGTCTGTGTTTGCTCTGCTCCTGATCTGTATTGTTTAATGGACTTTTGAGCTTGAATACTGTTCGTTATGCCCATATCTTTCATTTAGTTACCACACGATCTTATTTTTAAATACCATGAAAATACATCGGGATCGGTATTCCACAATGGATCGTGTAGACTGACAATTGCAGTAAACAGAGACTGAAGTCTCTTTTGGAGGATTGTTGGAAATATATATTAATAAAATGATAAATAGTTATTTCTAATAATTTCAATTTAAATATTCATTTGAGGGTTAGAGTACCATATTCTCTTTGATTTTCAGATTCTATCGAAGTCAAATACTATTTATGAGTGCCAATTTTACTGTGCAGGCAAATGCAATTGAACTATCATTACTACGTATCTTTTTACATGCCGCCCTAGCCAAATTCTCGTTAAACATGAACAATTCTCAAGCTCCTTGTTAAACAGTTATGACGTCATCGGCTGGAGATTTTAATTCATGTGACAGATACAGCATAACAAAATAAAAAAACATTTTATTTTTGTTAATATGTGCAATTTTCTATTCATTGTCAGGAGTTAAATTATATCTCTAATAACCACATTCAGAAAACTTGTGTTCTTAAATTGACGTCATCTTGCTTACCCTGACGCCATATTGTATCACTGATTTAGTCAAGTCAGATTATTTAAGTGCTTATTTAACACACCTGCTTGTAGTCTCATTAATTACTTTTTGAAGTTATTGACCCCATCCCTGGTCCATGGAGGAATTAGCATCCTCTCTCGACTGTTCATACATGTAGTAAACTCCTTGTCATAATTGAAAAAAAACCGGAAAATCCGTAGAAAATTCATTATGTAAATAATGGCCTAATAATGAGTATTAAAAAACATCAGTCAGCATTCGACTTAATGATAGATTGTACGTATATGATGACACGATCATTGTACTGACAAGAGAATTTGCGAAAGGACGACTTTAAACGAGACTAATGATGTTTTTTTTTCATCAACTTCTTTGTCAATAGCTTGCCTCAGTTAAGAAATTGTCCCTACATAGAGCAACATGAATGAAGGTGGTTCTAATAAAATACACATACCTGTGAATCTTTGAAAAAGTTGTATAAAAGGATGTCGTCAAACTCAAGACCCTTTGCTTCGTAAATCGTGAGTACGATTCCATGTTGCAATTCTTCGGGTAAAGAATCCCTAGCCTCCTCATTTACCACTAAGATCGCTTGATGAGCACCAAACTCAAAGTTTGATATCGCTTGTTTCTTTTCTGTTGCAAGCATCGTAGCTATATCCCTTAAAAATGCATTTCAATTAATATTATGGATTTTTTCTTCAAATTGATATAACAGATTAATTTTGTATCGAATAGCTGATTTAAAATCTTACCCAAAATGAAAAGAATGAGCACATAAAGAGTTGCAAAGCACTTAAAGATAAATATTGGATATATGCCGAATACA
This sequence comes from Saccostrea echinata, assembly GCF_033153115.1. NCBI lineage: Eukaryota > Metazoa > Mollusca > Bivalvia > Ostreida > Ostreidae > Saccostrea > Saccostrea echinata. The sequence continues at coordinate 690,588 of NW_026889760.1, read as the reverse complement.
GTTCAATATGGTGGCCATATGGTGGCTGCCTGGCGCAGTGGTTAGAGCGTCTGTTCTAGAGTCGCCAAGTAAGGAGCTGATCCTTACAGCGCGGGTTCGAATCAACTGCAGGACGTAGAGACTGGTCCTTCGGATGAGACCGTATAAACCTTGTCGCAGTAGGTGTTGGCACGAAAAAAATCCGTCACTGCTCAATGGCTTTGAGTTCCGAATATAGGTATAAATTTTCAGCCCTCGACCGGCAATGGATGAGTTCTCGAGAGGGACATTAAACAACAAGCAAACTAACTAACAGTTCAATATGAAACAAAATAGGAGAAAATCGGAGAGACTTCCTGTATAATTCCTAAGAAGTAAAAGCTGAAAACTGTAAGCTTCTGAATTTTTTTTACACAGAATTATATGAGAGATATATCGTCTTTAAATCTCATTTGTTGATTCATCGATGATAGTCAATTGTTATAACGAAAGATTAACGTGTTTAATGCAGACCTGAATGAAAACTACCTAAGTGGTTAGATCAGATTGAAATGGAGATTAGGTATGATGTTAACACGTGGACCTGGATGCAATACAGCCGACTACATTACAAAAAAGAGCAGATCAGGGCTTTTATTTAAATTTTGCGAAGTTTATTATTTTCTTATACTGTCACTGAAAATAGCTATATAAAATATTTCATCATTCTGTAATGTTTCTAAATTTGCTTAAGTGAAAGTTTATTTCAAAACGTCTTTTTATAATTCGTTACTATAAACTATTCTATTTTAAAACAAACATTGCAGAATGCACATATTAGGTTAATTTGAGAATGTTAAAAATGTAAATTTTCTTTATTTAATCAATTAATAATTAATTATTCAATCTTTGAAAAATATTATTAAAGGCAAATATTCCTTCTCAGGTATCTTCATTCGGGCAATTTTTTTTACTGTACTTCTAGTTTAAAAAGGCTTTTCCTGATATTCCCAAGTTAAACATATTTATAAATTATCAATTATTTTGAAACTTTCAGCATCATAATTATATATTTGAACATGCTTTTTGCATATTTTTATAAAACTATTATAAATAATACTATTTATTAAAAAAAATGTTCGATTTTTTATATTAGCAAATATTCCTTTTTAATTATATCTAACATCTTTAAAAATATGGCAACCTATACATTTTTGCAATTATTAGTTCATTTAAACTATATTCAGTGAAAATAAATGTTGTTGTTGTTTTTTTTTTTTACTTTGAACAAATAAAATTGAGGGATGGACATGACAAAATTTTTTTCTTCAAAGACTGGATTGGATTAAAAGTGGAATTTATAAATAAAGGACCTGTTTGACAAAAACGCATTCCGAAGTTTAAATAATATAAATTATTTTATACTTTTCTTGTAGACAAATTAATTTCAATTTAGGGGAAAACACGGCACATATAATTTTTATTAAAATTACTAACATCAAAGACAAACAATTAGCAGCAAGGCTTTTCAAATATATTATTTACTATAGCATATATTTGAATATTTTGATATAAATAGTATGTTCTTATTCGGTAATATTGCATATGCATATTTATATACAATATACGTGATATATATGAGTAATTAATGATACCCCGCCCAATGGGTCTCTGACAACAAAGATGTAGATGAAGATCAGACTGAAAAAACCTAGGATATTCCAGTATCAGTTGTGTGATTTGTAAAGAATTCCGTCACAAAAATTTACTATCGTTAACTATAATTTACAAAAGTAAATACTTTGTTACTTTGATATACTATGAAACTTTACTCTAGAACTTTTTTTTTAAGATTTAGAGCCTTAATGTTCCTTAAAATACATACCATACCAATGATGTAATTTTTGGAATAATATGTAAATTGACAAATAATATTTTCTTTTAATAAAAGAAAATTTCTTCTAGGAATATAAAAAAATAACGATCTGAAGTTCATAGTAAAAATACTTTGATTACCTATCAATAGTAAAAACTTTGATTTATTACAGTGAAAACTTTGATACTATACTAAACTATAGTTAACTAGGGCTTACTATAGTACTTATTTGTTGGGGATTTTTTTTTTGGGGGGGGGGGGCGTGGTTATATAGAGTACATTATTATGTATTTGATTATGATGTATTGCTACATAAAAGAGAAAATTGTCAAATAGTACAAATTGTATTTGTCAGTTTAACAAGAAAGGTACCTTCAATTTACTCAACCGATGTTTCGGAAGAACAGAGTGCTTCCATTGAAAGATCTGACAAGGCATAAAACTGAAATATTTATTCAACTTCTTTGCAAGAATCACTGGGCCATTTATTTTTTTTTTACCAAAGTTGGTACGAAGCATCCTTGAGTGAAGGAAAGTTTAAATTATTAAAATGAAGGATCAAGCCCCCTTTTAAGAAGAGATAATCAAGAAAAGAAATAGGTTGGGTCAATAAAAACCTTCTTCTCAAGAACCACTGGACCTAAAGAGGTGAAATTTATGTGGAAATTTCCTGAGGTTTGTTTGTTTGTTTGTTTATTGTTTGACGTCCCTCTCCAGAATTTTTCATTCATACATGTATGGAGACGCCACCACTTGCCAGTGGAGAGCTGCAAATTTTGACCTATACTCGACATTCAGAGCCATTGAGCAGTGAGGGATCATTTTCGTGCCAGCATCTACTGCGACACGGGACCTCGGTTTATAAGGTCTCATCCGAAGGACCGGTCTCCACGTCCCACAGTGGGATTCGAACCCGCCACGTAAGGATCTACTCCTTACTCTGCAACTCTAGATCAAACGCTCTAACCACTGCACCACGCAGGCGACTTCATGAGGTAGTGTAGATTCTAAATTGTTCAAATCATGGCCCCGGGGCTGGGTGGTCCCACAATAGGGATTCAGATTTCCATTGAAATAATTTGGAAAAATTTTAAATGTCTTCAAAAACCACTGGGCCAGAAAAAGTGAAAATATTTGGAAGCTTTCTGAGGTAGTGTAGATTTCAAATTGTTCAAATCATAGCCCCAAGGGAGTAAGGTGGGGCCACAATAGGAAACCGAAGTTTTACATTGAAATGTAAAGGAAAAATATTTAAAATCTCCTGCTCAAGCGCCACTGGGCCAAAAGAGGTAAAACGTACGTTGAAGTTTCCTGAGATAGTGTTGATTCTATTTTTTTTTTTCACATCATGGCCCCCGGAGCATGGTGGGGCAACAATAGGGAATCAAGGTTTAACATTGAAATATATAAGGAAAATGTTTCAATATCTTCTTCTCAAGAACCACTGGGCTAAAAAAAAAAAACTTCATACCATAATTTTCATTTTTAATTGATTAAATCATGTCCCCTAGGGGTAGGGTGAAGCCATAATAGGAAATCAAAGTATTAAAAGGGGAAAAATCTTATAATAAAACGCCAAAGTGACTAAGATGAGCATTGTGACCCATGTCCCTCTTGTAATCTTTAAAACATCATTTACGTGGCAACCTACATGTACGAGGGGTGATCAAAAAGTTTGCCAACTATCTCTATATTTAAAAAAACCCACAATTCAGATCAGAATGAAATTTTGCACACATATAGTCATACACATGTTCTATAAATAGCAGATATTAAATAATGTTTTGCTCCGTGTTTGTGACGTCACAATGTGAAAATGTCGTCAGTATGTAGGTTACTTGTGACAAGACTGGTTGACTCAGTCGTACTCGAGCAACGAACGGCTGTAAAGTTTAACGTATATCTCGGAAATTCCTTTGCAGTAGAATATGATAATTTGTACAAGGTTTATGAAGACAAAAAACTTACCAGAAGTTCAATCATTAATTGGATTGAATGTTTAAGTGAAGGCAGGGAGATGGTTAAAAATGACGTTTGTTCTGTTGACCAGCGAAAGCAAGCCGGTAAAAAGATTGTCCTTAGTTGAGCAATTTGTTTTGAAAGATCGCCAAATTACAGTAAGAAAAATAGTTGAATGTCTGAGCAATAATATAATCATTAAATCCCTACATCATCGTTTACTTTAGACTTTAAACATATGAGATATGAAAAAAAAGAAGGCGCCCATACTTTTTCCACATTGGATAATCGACGCTCCCGAGACAGAGAACTCGGGTTGTGATGGTCACCATGATAATTCTGGGAAGGGATATCCTTATCCACCCATCCTATTGCCGACATTTGGCCATTTCTGACAGATGGACTGTTCTTGTTGTAAAAAAAATTACTTGCATGGTAAGAAATATAAGACTCGGAAAAATCTCTTAGCTTCTGTGAACATACCGCTACGAAGCATGTCACGTGACCGCCAGCTGGATCACGTGATTCGCGCATGTGCAAAACAATGGCAGATGTGCATTAAAATCGTAGAGGACTATTTTAAAAAATAATGAACACTGAAACCTCACTTTATTTCTTTTAAGGAAGTTATTCAATTAGTTCGCGAACTTTTTGATCACCCCTTGTACATGATTAATAAAGAATATTTAGAATTATCTCCTTTAAATTGAGAATAATTTTCTACGGAGATCATTTATTTTCATATAGTGTATCAGGAATATTTAAGGTGATAACACATTTTTTTTTATCTACCAAGGTCCATTTTTGTGCCTAAAATAATGTCCAAATCCTTTCAAATTATAATCCAAGGTCATTATTTTATTTGAGTCGTTGTCTTAACAGTGTTAAAACTTCAAACTGCAAGACCAAAGATCGTGCACCAAAAACTACTTTAAATCAGGTTAAAAGCATAATCTGTTTAACACGACAAAAAGCGTCATATGTGATACAGGGAATAGTCTTTATAGAAAATAATATTTTATTATTTTTTATGATAATATGGCATTCATAGTTATAAATACTAATCAAGTAAAAGTATTAACCTTCATTATGTCAGTGTTTTATAACCTCTATTGAAGATACATCCATGTGCCTTAAAACATTGTTATAACAATAATGAATCCTAACTACATGGGAATACTTGGGTATGTTGACAAATTGAAGCCCTTTATTTTTTTAAAGGAAATGTTTAATTATCGTTTCTTTGTACTACTATGACAAAATTTATTACCCCTGTAAAACATCCTTATTCCTACTCAAGTATCCTTGTTTTTAAAGAAATTTGCATATGAATATGAATATCACATAGAAAGGATTGCCTCTAAGAGTGACAAAATATTGTGTTGTTTGCAAGATGGTTTTTCTTAATTTTTTTTCAAGCATTGCCTTTACAAAAAATGTCATAGTAAACTACAGTTTACTATAGCACCGAAGTTTTTATTTAAGTAAATCGAAATTTATACTATTCTAAAATCCAAAGTATTTTCACTATGAATTTCAAATTGACAACTTCCTTTCATGTTCTTTGTTTCTTGCATGCATTTTTTTAACATTCAAAAGAATTATTACTTGTACATGCATATTCAAATATAAATACATGTACCAAAACTTGCATCATTGGTATTGAAATTCAGAAATAATAACCTTTTAAATCTCTATAAAAAAAGAGAAGTAAAATTTTCTAGCAAAATAATAGCTATAGTCAACTACAGTTAAATATAGTAATTTTTGTTACCTTTTATTTGGGTTCTTGATGACAATTATCCCAATTATCCAAATATGGTGCACAATTTTTAACGATTTAGTCCATTCACTTACTTTTTACTCTTGGACATGTTTGTGGTCACATATGAAATCCAATAGTGACATTTATACAAATCTGAATTTTTACCTTAGATTTAGAAGTTACTAAAAGTTTCTGCAATTTCTAGCTTGGTTGTGCCAAGGAAAAAAAATTAAACTAACATTTACACCTTCACTGCCCTTTCTTAAATTCTCCCTTCCGGGAATTAGGTCTCTCTCATTAATTAAACAAACGAAATCTCCATCTCCAAAGTATAGATTATGGGATCTTTTGTAAAAATTAGCTCAGTTGCTCAAAACAGCAAATGACAGACAATAGAGAATTGACACTGCACAACACTAATTTACAGACCAGACAGAAACAGAAAATAAATGGTCACTTGAGTGACCCACGTGATCTTAAACAATAAAATACATACTGGATACTGCAAGATTCTAGAAGAATGGGAGCAGGTCCTGGAAATAATCCCTTGTCGTTTTCTAGAATATCAAAGGAATCTGGATAATATTCCCTGAGAATGTCTAAAATGCTAGATGCTAGACTAAGTATCCCATTGTGAGATCGGTAGTTGTGAGTAAGTTGATGAACCTATAAAAAAGGTTTCATGTATTAAAATCAAATTAAAACGGTAACAATAACAGATCAAAGCAGGGTGTTTTTTTACCTTTTCTGGAATGATAATGTTTTCAAAATCTTTCCTTGAATCTTTGGCATGGTAAAAGAGAGAGCAAAGATCTTTGAATCGAAAGCAAATCCCTCTCATGATACTTTGAGCTGTGTCTCCTGTCAAAAATATATCATTCGGATTGCGACACAAGTTTAAGAGCAAATACAGTTCTGCTTGAGTGAAATCCTGGGTTTCGTCGACATATATTTGTTGAATGTTCCACAAATCTCTATCAGCTCTTTTCATTCTACAGGAAAGAAACAATTTTTTTTTTCAAAATAAGAACACGTTCAATTCTTATTTTATTTAAGAACACGTTTAATTCTTATTCTGAATGCAAATGTAGTGTATGGTATTTTTAAATTCATTTCAATATCTTGTCTTTTTACCTTTTGAAAATGTGTCTCACTACATCCGTCTCATCAAACATAAAATGCTGCTTCAGATAATGTCTGTATCTCAAAAATATTTCATAAACTGTCTCTCGTTCTCCGGTAAAGTTCGGGGCTTTTTTCTTGCCTTGATCAAAATAGTCTCTCTTACTGAGATGTCCCTGTTTAGCAGAGAGGGCCTCAAAAGACCCCTTTATGAATGATATAATTTCCATCCATATGAGGGAGGGATGATAATGGTCCATACCTCTATTAATTTTTGGCCACACAAGATTTGCAAAAATCTCGTAAGTAACTTCCCTTCGAACATCACTCATCCTATTTACTTCTATATTTTCATTGTCATAATTTTGTTCTTGGTTGATGGATTCATCTAACTCTATATCAGAATCATCATCTATTGAAGCCAAAAATTCGAGCGATTCATTATCATTCGTCCAGCCAGGTACATCAGCCTACATTATGTATGTAAATATGTTATAAATACAGAATCGCACTCACTAGGACCAAAAAACAAACAAAGCAGATTTACATTTACATTAATAACCGTGGTGATTTCTTTGCAAACAGTAAGTAATTTGGAAAATACAACATTTCAATGCATTTATTTAGTAACCTTTATATTGCCTTGTTCGTCCCGACGAAAGAATGGGTTAGGTAGAGAGGCATCAATCATAAGCAAGAGCTTTCTGGATGTTGTGAAGATGGGAAAGTGAACATTCTGAAGGTCCTGAAATCTTGATGGTAAAGTTATATCCACCCTTGAAGTGTGACCGGATTCAAAAGAACTTGCGTTTTGGATTCCACAAAAGGTTTTCCGGACTTCGTTGCAAAGTACAAGATTTTTGGTAATAAATACCTGTCGAATAAGACCATATTCAACAGGATTCCGAACATCATTATCTAGCTCGTTCCTGTTACTTTGAGAAGTTCCGACTGTCCTCTTGATAACATCTTCGCCATCAGCTTAAAAAAGAAGATGTTTACAATTCGCTTTAATACATATTATTCATTGAAATTCCCAATTGGCAAATTAAAAGCAGAATGGAAACACCGAGAAAAAATTTACCTTGATCTTCTTCATGTTTGATAACATTTTTTTTATGTTGATCATATTGACTCCGAAGACGATTGATACAGCAGGTCGTTTTCCCTGTGCCACTTCTCCCCAACAACAACAGAGGACCAGCAGAAGACAAATTTATCATGGCATGTTCTATCTCTGTAACTTTGAATGGGAAATCTTTCGCATTTTCCTTAGTGTGTAGAGCAGAAACAGCCATGTCGGTTGAAAAGGAATAGAACTTAAGAACATGATACTCTTTTGCAAAATGACTTGCTGGTAGCAATAATTTCTCTATCGTTGTATTTGTTTTCAATTCCTGTGATTTATATCGAATAAATCTTCTAGGGATCCTCCTTCCTTTGTCATATTTACGATCAAGTGTTTCAGAGCAAGATAAGTATTTTTCGAGCAAACATTCTTCGCCTCTTAGACAAGAGATTTCAATTCTCTTAAGGGATTCCTCTTTTTCCCTTTCGTCAGCAAATATATCCCATATCCTAATCAACTCGGTATATAAGACGTTGTTTAAAGTACAGCTACTTTCGGTTAGTCTCTGAGAAAAACAAATTGCTATTTCCCATAATATTGGACCAGTTTCAAATATCTCTACTGTTTTTTTAAAAGACTGCAATTTTATTTTCTGGCAAATACTACCAAAGAGTTCTCCGCAAGCCAGTTTCTTTAGTCTTCGAATAATATCTATTTTGAAAGATCGTGGTGTTGTCCTGCAATTCAGCTTCTTCCATACATTGACTGTGCATTCTAACTCCCATTCTTGTGTTTCAAAAAAATTAGGTTCAATCTGTTTAAAATAAGTTTAAAATTTATCTCGTATGGATAAATCAAACGGATGGAAAAAAATATATTCATAATTGTAGCATTCTTTATACTCTTAACTTACATATTCATTCTCTGCCTCGTGTTCCGTCTTATCAATACTTGAGAAATCTTTTGTTTTCTCGATATGGTCCGACATAACCTTAATCATAATGGAAAAGAATAAACGCATTATGAATCTGTGCACTTTATTCAATATGAATATATCATTATTTCCCTTCAAACCAATGCAAAAGGCAAAAAGGTCTTCAGTTTCTTATTTTTGTCTGGTTCCTGTCATGAAATCTTCTCTTATTATTGTCTATTTCTTTTGAAAACCCTGAGATGAAAAAAGCACCTCTACTTGGTCGAAAGAACAAAGGCCGATGTGCCATACGGCCCCCTGGTAAACTGACAAAAATATCTGTATTTGAATTTTTCCCTATATTTTGAATGCATTTGGTTTAATCAGTGATATGTGAACCCTCAAAGAATACCTCTTTTCTCGAAAAAAGAAACACCATTTGGCAGATATATACATCTTCATTTTGGGTAGGGTTATTATTTTTATATCGTATTCCCGCTGAATTTGTCAATCTCCACTCTTATATAAGCGCAAGTATGTAGATTTGTCTAGTCACTGTATTTTAATGAAATCTTCCAACCGTCACTGTAAATGTAACTCTTAGGTTAATTCCTTTAATGTTTATTATATTTTCTCAGATGTAATCATGACAATAAATATAACCTTATTTTACGTAAAATTATTTGAATAATATGTATCGTTGAATAAATCATGCAAATTAATGGGTATAAATTATTGTGTGATCTTTTTGCACTAAAAAGTATTATATTTGGGGTATTAAAAATCTAAATTGGAAATGAAACATTTTCTTGTATCAAGCTTTTTATGCCTTTAGTACTGATCGGTTGGAAGTACCGTGTAGTTTAAAATAATGAAAGAAAAAGTTGGGGTCAGTGATGTAAATTTTGAGATATTTGTCAAAATATGCAATTTTCAGGCAAATATCAGTGTAAATCTTATCTTTACTTCTTTAATATATTTTTATTTCTTGGCAAAGTCTGTTGAGTGAATGTGTAAATTTTGTTGTAAAAATAAACATCGAAACCTACATGTATATTTAAATCTTCCTAGCATATAATAACGGAAGAAAATATTCTATGAGTAAAAATATGTGGGGCTAAAGTTCCAAAATATTAAATGTAACAAATGTATAGATTTGTTTGTTTGTTTGTATGTTGTTTAACGTCCCTCTCGAGATTTTTCACTCATATGGAGACGCCACCACTTGCCGGTGGAGAGCTGCAAATTCTGTCCTATACTCGGCACTTACGGCCATTGAGCAGTGAGGGATCTTTTTTGTGCCAGCACCTACTGCGACACGGGACCTCTGTTTATACGGTCTCATCCGAAGGACCGGTCTCCACGTCCCACAGTGGGATTCGAACCCGCGACGTAAGGATCAGCTCCTTACACCGCGACTCTAGAGCAGAGGCTCTAACCACTGCGTGTATAGATTTGAAGAATTTTCTTCTAAATATCCTTCCACCAAAAGGAATAGTCCTCCATAAATGTTGTTTCTTTATGATTTCGTGAGCAGTTTTTATATTGAATATTGTATAATTTGCATTGTTTAATTCAAACATATTATAAAAATTGAATTGTAATGAATAGTTTTGAAGTAAGAGGTTCTGACCAAACTTTTCTTAAAAGCTGACGAGTGACATACCTTAAGTCAAACTCTGACTGACATTTTTCATACTTATTATTAGGCCATTATTTACACACTGAATTGTCGACAGATTTTTTCGTTATTTTCGATCACGACAAGGAGCACACGGCAGGTGTGACCGGTTGGCAGAGGATGCTCACTCCTCCATGGCACCTGATCCCATCTCTGATGTTTAGAGGTCAGTGATTACTCCGCTCAAAAATTTGTATTGTTTAATGGACTTTCGAGCTTGAATACTGTTCGTTATCTCCACATATTTCAATTCTAAAAGGTACGTTCTAAAGACATTATTCAAAATATTTACTTTTCCTGTAACTGTCAAGGTTGCTCAATCGGTAGAGCACTCGCTCAGAAGATCGGAAGGTCGTGGGTTCAAACCCTGGCTGCGACTGACCTAAGTAAAAAATAGGTAGCAATTGTTCCTTTGTCAAGCGCTCCATACTTTGAAGTGAAAGTTTAGGGTCTTCCGAATGAGACCTTTAAACCAAGCCCCGTGTCATGGCAAGGGTTGGCACGATAAGGATCCATCATTGCTCAATGGCCCTGACTGAAGTTATCAATTAGGTAAGTTATGAAAATCTGCAATTTTAAAAATAATCACAACATAAAGTAGGCAGAAACTGGCTTTTTTATCAGTAAGCAATCGGGCAATGGTTTCACGTCGAGAACAATGTAAAAAAAAGAGATATCTTCAGATTTTAAGAAAAATCTGGAATTGAACTTGCTTGTCAATCTACCCTAGTACATGTAAAACTTGCTTGACAGTTAAAACCCTTTATAAAGTTCATGTGCAGACGAAATATAAACGACCAAAATGAGAATAACACTCACATAAAGCAAAACTTAGTCTAATGTCCTTTTTATTATCTTATTTTTATAACCTACATAACTTTTGTTTATTTATGTTCTATCCTTTGTTTTCAATTGTACTAAATTCTATGTAGTTTTGTTAGTTGTAAATAAAATACGCAACGCGGCTAGGATAAGGCATATAGGATAAGGGATATAAGATAATGACATATAGGATTTTTTAGCGTTGTTGTTTTATTCAAGTGTCTAAATTTTTCTTTAAGCTTACGTGTGCTGATATGATGTTGAACATTTGCAATTTAATATTGTTATTCATTTAACTTGTCCGATATACTTATATTCGAACAATAACAAAAAATTGAATGTGAAACGCTCCCCCTTACACGTCCATGATAGAATAAGAATTTATAAATCGTGTATATATTTGACTGGCACAAGTGATTAATAAGGATAAAATGAAGATATTCTTTGTGAATCTACTAGTGAAGTAAGTCCTATAACTGAGTTTTGCTGGGGGATTGTATGTAATTTATCCTATTTTGTATAAATTGCGATAAAGAATGGAAAATGTCCCCTTGTACGTGGGTAAGTTGAATTTCTCGTGGAATATTTTCACAAGAAGTAAAATTCAGACTTGTCCCTCAATAATGTTGTATTGCACTTGTGCAGATGCGATTTCTGTGCAACGTTTAGGAATTTATAACTGTCCGTCACTTGATCAACAAAGTCATGCGACATCACAAAAATGCATTATTATAATACCTGATTACACTCTCATCACAAGTTGACTGCAAATTCATACATAGATTATTGAAATATCTTGAAATAATTTAAATTAAAATCTAGCTCAAAACTAATTGTATCTTTTAATGCATATTAAGCCTTCGGACAGCCTTAACACAGCAGCGAAAACACGTGCTTCTCCCTTGCCATTCCCGGCATTAACCAATGGCAATCGAAGTTTTAATACTGACAAACGTCATCAGGGTTCTCCACATTTAAAAATCTAACCATGGAGAAAACTGTGCGAAAGCGAAATATGATCGAAAGGACGAACACCTGTTCGATCCTCTAAGCTTCATTAATCAATGATTGATTTCACAAAACTTAATCATTCAAAGAAATTAAATTAAATACACCTCCCAAACAAAATAAATAAAAATTAAACAATAATATGTACTTTACAAAAGTACCAAATTCGGACCAAAATTGTTACAGCGTTTTAAAAGAGTTTCATTTTTTTATTTTAATATAGTAATCATTGCAACAATGTTCGTCGAATTTAATATCCAGAATTGATCTTGCCTGTTTTATTTTAATAGTACAAAAACTGATGAAGAAGTAGTATTTTGAAAAATGAAGTTTATAGACACACAAACGAACACACGAACGAACACCGATGTCTTAACATCGCCCGAGCTTTTAACTACATGGTCTTTGAAAACTTATTGATGGTATAAGTATCAAAACCTAATATAACCAGGGGCATAACTTTGACATAACTGTAAAATTGCTTTCTCTGTTCTGTTCTTTTTAAACGTTTTTTACATGGCTTTCCTATATTGTTTACTTCTCCCCATTGGCTCCAGTCCTAAAAATAGCGCCATGCCAGTTTTATAAACACGGGAAGTACATGTAACTCTAATTATAAAACTTAGACTGTAATGGTGTTCATGCCCATTTCATCAGAAAGATAATAGAATTAATATTTAAAAATGGAGCAAGAAGAAATCATTCAACACAAGGGAATAGTGAAATGTGAAAGGGTGAAATCTGTTTGGCCACAGAAACTTTATTCGAATACTTGTCGATTATTAGAAATTGTTACGTTACTGTGTCTTTTCATTTGTAAATCTGTTATTATATAGAGAACACGTTGGAGTTCCCCAAAATTACATATGTACAAGAAAATTAACTCTCAAGATATTGATCATCAGCTCATCAACTCTCAATTGTCGCGCTTCACGGTATATTCGCAGATCAACGACCGTGTTTGTTTAGCACGGTCCGCTTTCTCTCGAGGTGCACATTATGTCAATCGTAGTATAAACACAATTAACTACTCAGATCATTAAAAATTAAGTGCCAATACTGAAATGCAATAAAACTCATGGCGGCCGCCGATTTTAACTATGGCGCAGTTTATTTAACCAGGCGCACATAAATTTAACCATGGCGGGCCGCCATGGTAAAACCCCTTGTGGAGAACCCTGCACCATGCAAATGTGTATAATGAAAATTAGTTTGGTTTATGAAGTTGACATTAAATTCATTGGAAAAATGAACAGAAAAATATCTCCGTAGTCAAAGTGATGAAAGTAAGGAAACTAGAATTATATCTGTATGATTTCAGTTCATGATAGAAAGTGCTTTTCCAAAACGTTGCAACAAAACATCAAAACACCAACAACAAATTATGTTAAACTTGGGGCAGCGGTTTACGAGAGGAAGATAAAAAAAAAGTTTAGTGGACTATGCATGAGGACAACAAAAAGTTATATCAATGTAAGTATGAATAAATGCTTTTTATTATTTACAAGTTTTGCATCTTTCTATATATTTCTCTCGTACGATTAAGCATATGTACTATTAGTATGACTAACCATTTGTTGTTTTCTAGAAGGAGACACTTCAAGAAATCCTAACTATATCCCCGTGTAAAAATTTGCTCCCCTGTTGTTAATTTGTTTGATTAAGGTCCCTTCAAGAATTTTTCACATACTGCAACACGGGACCTCGTTTTATGGTGACGTCTCTATAAGGCTATCTTTAAAAAATTGTTTGCCCTCTCCCGACCGACTTACTAAAAACGGCTCAAAACTTTTTTTGACTCTCAGAAAACAATATTTTTCATCCATAAATAACTATTCTAACTTCACATTTGCAGGTAATTTTTATTTAAAAGAAAAATGTTTTGCCCCTATCTACATGCCCAGTTTTTTTATCCTGAGTCGGAAGAGCGCAAGCAAACATGTTTTTAAAGAAGGCCTAAGAGTGAAATTTTTTGAATGGGAATAAAACAGCATATAATCATCCAATCACCCAATCAATCTAATCACATTTTGCTTGCTGATCTTTTGATTTACAATTACCTCATGATCTTGTTCTTCTTTCCTTTTGTTACTTTGTTGCTCTTCTGAAAAAAACTTCCTTCTCTTACTCTTCAACATTGTCTCTTCATTGTACAAACTTATATCCTTTAAATTATCTATCATCTCTTTGATTGCATCTTTTAATTTTTGTTTCCCAACAGGTGCAGCAGAATAATTTTCAGTTGCCCATTCTCTGTCGAATTGCAGAGTTCTCTGTGTCTTTTTCATTTCTTTTTTGGAATAGCTCTCTACCCCACTGCTTTCTTTTGCATCCAGTCTAGACAATTTAGATGCTAATTTGAAATACTGAAAAAATATAATTTAAAACTTAAAATTTTAAAAAGTTTCGCTTTTTCGCTTTTTACATTTCATAAATGATTAATTAATAATGTCAAAACAGCTATAAAATGTCTGACACAGCTAGCATGTTAATTAACAACATGAACATTTTAAAGGATTGGCAATAGTTATTTAGAATTTTCTATTTTAATAGCTTTTAAAAAATTTTAAGCACCATGAAATATTTAATAAATATAGCAAATGCATATACACGTATACGATATTTAGCCATCTTTTACATATTTGTAAAGTGCGATGCATATGTTTACTTGATGAAGAACGCGTGTAATAGACTAAAAAGTACCTGCGTTGCATATTCCTGTTCCCTTTATTAAAACATTACTTGTGATAAATGTTCTGGTATAAAGTATTTACTTTATATATAAAATATATCGAATGATTGTGGACTTGCTTATGTATGGCAACAAAACTTTGTTTATAAAAGATGGTTTAAGACAAAGGTGCGAAATGTTCCTGTTGATCAATTCAAACAATTGTGGTTTAGTGACTTGACTATAATTCACAAAAAGTGTTTATTATAGATTGTTTAAAAAATCATTAACTTTTGAGAAATTCTTGTTGAATTTATGTTCTAAACTTTCTATGAAATATCGTATTTTTAGAACTGGAAATGCTAAATTTCCAATTGAGATGAAGATGGTATAATATATATTACAAGAGAAAACAGAATTTGTCACTTGTGTCCATCTAAGGAAATAGGAGATGAATTTCATTATTTATTTAAATGCACTGACCCATACATTAAGAATTCTAGACTTAAATGTTTGCCCAAGAATTATTATACAAATCCTATTGTTTAAGTTCGAATAATTATTTAATTTAAACAGCAAATATCAACTGCATGATTAAACTGTGTAAGTTTATTGTGATTATATTTGAGAGATTTGGCTCTCTTTGAGAGAGTTTGACAATGTCGTTTTTCAATGTTTTTCTTTTTCTCATGCATGCTTTATTGTAAATGTTTCATGTTTGTAAAATTCTGTCTATACTGTTGTTACTGTTTATGAGAATAAACTACTGTCTATTGAGAAAAAATAGGATATTTACATGTACATTTCAGTGTTTTATAATTAATGTTATTCTACTCTGATCCTCATTTGTGTAAAAGCTGAGTTTTTTTCCTGTAAGACATTCCTTGTGATACTCAGTTCTATTGAAATGTTTGATAAGACGCGATTTAAGGTGATGCTACAGTACCGACCAGACACAACCTAACAGAAAGCGAACCCAGAGCAGACCCCGGGTTCGCTCTCTGGGTTCGCTTCGGGTTCGCTTGGGGTCCACTAGTGCTGACCCCAAGCGAACCCGGACCGCATCCGTAGCGGACCCCGAGCGAACCCAGGAAGCTCTAGTGTTAGGTTGTGTCCGGTCGGTACTGTATGTTTATCTTGTGAAGTGCACGTGGAGTGAATGTAATACCCCATTCTTGTCCATGGAAGATTAAATTAATTAAGTTTATTAAGTTCACCTATTATCTTGATTTCATTTATCAAGCCATATGATGTCGTTACTGGCAAGGATACGTGAATTTCTAATTTTGGGTAGCGTATACCCTGTTCATTTTCAATGATCAATTAGAGCAGCATTCATTTTTTTTCTCTAGACATTTAGGAGACATGTCTGCATGCAATAAAGTGTAGGTTTATCGCCAATCTTCGGGTTCCAACAAGGCAATGATCATAGGGATAACATTAAATTTTTGCTCACCCAGAATGGTTTCAAGTTCAAATCGTATATTTTTAAGGATACATAGCACTAGTTAATTGCAAGCCAGCTGATGAGATAAAAGTGACAAAAATCACACAAACCCGTTATGTTAAGGAAGATATCTCGTGACAGCTAAGCTTTTGCAGGCATAAAATATTGAATTAAAACGTTTCACTATTCAATTCATAATGTGTCAGAGACAATGAAAAGGCGGACAGACGAGGATTGAAAGTGTTGCTAAAAAATACTTATCAAGTACGTAAATATGGTTTATTGTTTTGTATCAAAAATGCTGAATTACTCGTTATGTACGTTCAGCTTTCAGTTGAAAGAATATGAAAAAAATAATTAATCCTCAAAAGCTTTTTGTTCTTTTCGAATTGATACTCTCAATAGTCGCTTTCAATAATAACATTTGTTTCATCGCGAATTAAACAGTAATACATACCTGCAAGCGGTTGTCATCAATCTTTAGATAATCTTCTGGTAGTTTTCCATCTCTGTCTCTTATATATGACTCAGTACCTTTTTCACACAGGAACCTAGTTACTCGAAGCGAAGTCTCATTATACTTGGCCTTTGCCAGAACATGAAATAAACTCTCGCCGCGTGAATTTAATTCTAAGGGATTCAACACAGGGAAGCGACCAGCATCCTTTTTGACCATATCAAAAAACTTTTCAAGAATGGAAATATTACCTGTAATAAACACCTGAAGTTTTAACATATAGTCGTTATACAACTGTTATAAAGTTATAAAAAATAAATATAGTCAGTTTTAAAGCACACCCACGACTATATATATATATATATATATATATATATATATATATATATATATATATATATATATATATACCTTACCTTTGTCTCTGTACAATGCTATGTACAGTGCGGCATGCATAGGTGTGTCGTCATCTTCCATCGATAAATATATAGGATCAGCATTGAAATCGAATAATTTGCACAAAACCATGTATAGGTTATTTTGCATCGAAACAGCTATTGCATTTTTACCATCTGAAAAAGCAACAGATGTAATTAAAACTTAAAGTCAACATTAATTTAAAAAGACATGTTACTAGAGAGAAATTTTCAAAACAAAAGAATTTTTTTTTGCAATCTAAAGGAGACATACCTTCCGAAATCAAGGATCCACTTTGAAGCATATTTTCTATGATCTCAACTAACAAATTTTCTTGACTTTGTAAATCTTTGTTTTTTATAACCTGTTCAACAGAGAGTCCCTTAGCAAAATCTTGTAAAGTAGAAATCCCACGATGTTTACGATATTCAAGAGATACAATATGCATTTGCTTCCAATGTTCTTTTTCTCCGAGTCCATGCAATATTCTAGCATACAATTTTACTGGTATTTTGGTAAGCTGTTCGGGTACATCTGTAAATTAAATGATGTGCAATATAAGATTTAAAAAAAAAAGCAACTATGAAAGTAAATGACCCTTGATCATGGAATGACAAGTAAAACCTCCTAACCGGGTATAAATCGGGTACTCGATTGAGTGTCCAAGTATCAGTTATAAAAATACGAGCTCGGATATACAGGCATATGTATGTTCTTCAGCACATACTTTCATTTGAAAAAAAGTTATCTGAATAGAATATACATTGTACAATGTTTCATTTTTATATACTGCATGCAAAGAAAAGCAAAAAGGACTATCTTAATTCGTATTAAATGATAATCACAATTTCACACAGATGCAATATTAAAATAAAACTTTTAAAACAACGTATATCTGAATGAAATGTTGAATGTTATTTTTTAAACTTAAAAATATAATAATTAACCGCTAATCCCCTCCTACCCCTCCCCCGACCATTTCTTCTGCCATGCACATTTGCAGCTTAGTTTCTACAATGCAACATTCTGTAGATTTGAGCTTAATAGATTTTAATCAGCCTTTTCAAGTACCTGATTCTCATCAGTTGTTTAAGTTAAATTTCCTAGATCAACAGCATAGTAACAACTGAACTTCCAATCCACAGGCTGTTATTTAAATTAATGAGACATATGATCATGATGAGGGATGACAGAGAGCAATTTTATATCTGTAACACTCTTTCATTTTTACAATTTCTTAAATTTGCTTACATGGCTTAATTCAAAGGCCAGTCTCCACGTCACAGAAGGGATTCGAACCATGGATCAATTCCTTACATCGTGACTCTAGCGCAACCGCTCTAACAACTGGACCGTGCAGCGATGTGGAAATATTTTTAAAAAAAAAAACCTGAAGATTTACAATCGCTAAAACTGTAAGCTGTGCAAATCTGGCGTAAACTGGTTGGAGGGGGGGGGGGGTTAAAATAAACTTGCAATCAAGGCAACGACCCTTCCCCCTAAGAAAATTTCCTCTTTTGCTGGTGTAAATGAATTGATCAATTTTTCATTCATCATAAAAGTAAAAAATGAAATACATCGATGAACTTAAACAATTATTGAATATGGATATAACACTTTTTTTTATTTCCAGAGGAGTGTTGGGTGTGATATCTTTGTCGCATCGCTGGAGGATGACTGTCACTTTAATTTATATAATTTCCCTGTAACTAACCCGGGCCTATCCCGGAACTCTCTGACCATTTCTGTGAATTCTGATTAAAATGTTCCTTGATCAGCTCGCTTAAGACTGTATTGAGATTTTCCTGCTCTATCTCGCCTAAATTCTGCACAAAGATATTATCCGTCATCGATCTACCTCTAGCGTCCACTATTTCATTCTCCTGATGACAAGCCTTCTGTCTAGGTTGATTACGATGGATTTCAAACTTTGGAATTCTTTTTGCAAGTAATTGTTTTCCAATCTCAAAGTTTAAATTTCTTAAACATTGTTCTCGTGCTGTTGGCCAATATATTTATTGCCATCGTCTAAACCATATCGATACCTTAAATCCTGGTTCATGTTATTAAGAGATTGCTATAATATATTAATATGTCCAATTTACCGGTAAGTGTCCTAGGCTATCGTGGATAGCGTGCATCTGAATTGACAACACACCGACTTCTGACGACAGGGCAGCATTACTCTGTTAATTATTCTCATCCTTGCTAATTTATTTCTTAAGATGTTTAAACTTTTAACATGCATTCTCTGTAAGCACCAAAAATTCTTGAAAACGGCATTTCTCCGATTTTGACGAAATTTGCACCACAGGTGCACCTTGGATAAAAACTACGAAATATGGTGTCAGAAGTTCCACACGTGCATCCAGTTGCCATGGAGACGGATCAATTGAATTTGGCCAATTTTGGCCCTTTTTTGCTAAAAAAACCATGAAAATTGAGGAAATGTAAATGCCTTTTTATCTTTATGTTTTCAACTCAAGCATGAATCATTGTATCATAAGAAAACATCAACTTTTATGGTAAACAGGGCATATCATGTGTAATTCCAGAAATATTCCCACTCTAAGAAAAAGGTCCTGCAAAATGACATGATACTTTTTGAAAATGTGAAAAATGGAAAATCTGGAATTTTTTGAGAACTTTAAGGTTAAATTAAAAAATTATATACGGAATTTTTTCAAATCTTATGTGTTTACATACTTCAGTATAACTAATGTAATCTCATGAAAAAAAAAAAATTGGAGTTGGATCTCAATACTGTTTTTAGTAACATGTATCTATAATAGATGCATTTCAGAAAAATCTAAAAACTCCAATTTAGGCAGAGTTTGAGGTGCCATTGTTAGGTATTTAGGAAAAATACTGAAAAATCTATATGCTAATTACAGATACTAAACACCAATAACAACTTTGCATCTTATTTGAAGGGAGTTCTGTTTTCTATTTATAGCTACAAATGCCTAAAAATAGACATGTCTCAAAATATGTGGAAAAATTACTTTTTTCTATCATTTAGAACCTCCACTTAAACATAAGTGATAAACATACTGCTCTCACCAATATTACATCAATTAGAACAAGGTATACTACAATAATTCACACAATATTGAGGATAGCCTCTCATTTCTATAAATAGTACAAATGTCTAAAATGAGACGCATAGGAAATTATCAAGGAAATGCAGATTTTTGCACCATTTCTCACATTAGAGGCGCTCAATTTGCAGACTAATTGTTATTAACTGTTATTGATATAGTGACTGACATGTACAGGAGAGCATTAGCTGAAATGCAGAATATTCAGCGGAGGTTTTCTTTTCTATTTTATAATAACAAAGGTTTAAAAATAGACATACTGCAAATTATCGAGGAAATGTAGAATTTTGCACTCTCACATTACAGTTTGATAATTTGCAGACTAAGTATTATTGACATGAGATGAGCGACAAGTGCAGGCGAGCATTAACTGAAATGCAGAATAATAAGTGGAGGTTTCCAATTCTATTAATGGTAATAATTGTTTAAATATATATTATAAATTATCGAGTAAATGTAGAATTTTGCACTATTTCTCACATTAGGCATTTGCAGACTAACTGTTATTTTTCTGTTTTGACATAAGGCTACTGACCAGGGAGGTTTCCATTTCTCTTTATAGTAACAAATGTTTAAAAATAGACATAATGCAAATCATAGAGGGATTGTGGAATTTTGCACTATTTCTCATGAGGGATGGAAATCTGCAGACCTATTGTTATAAAGGTTATGTGATCGACAAGAAAAAGACAGCATTATCTGAAATTTAGAATAATCAGTGGAGGTTTCCCTTTTTAATTTAACCACCAAACGCTAAAAATGATACAATGGAAATATATGCATGAAGGACAAATATCTATATTTTCTATCATGTTAAAGCTCACAAAAATTGGACAAAAGTGCGTAGTGCTCTTATAATTATTTCATGGACAATACTAACACACAATATAATGGATGAGCACTTTCATAAATCATATTTTATAAGAAATAAACATATTTCATTTAATTAAGAAAATGCTAATAATATTGTAGATTATTTTTCGCGAGTACAAAATATCAAGAAAGGACTACAATACATTAAATCATACGAATATGAATTGGCCGTTGAACTCCCGCTCAACACATTTAACATTTATTTCAGCCTTATGAAAATAAAAGCGAATAATTTTTTTTGTGGTGCTTCTCATGAAGCTATGCGGTAATGAATTCCGCCCTTATATTTAGGAATCTTTAGTTTATATTATTTTGTAATCTTATAAAACTATGTGGCTCACTATTGCACTGTTAGGTTGATGACATAATAATGCCACGATGCAATAACGAAGACGCAATGCAGCGATGACAATGATGTAATAATACGATGACGATGGTGTGATAGAATAATGATGACGTGATAGTAAGTATCACTTCATCTTCATCGCATCATCACTATCATACATTCGCGTCATCGCCCTGTCGCTTCACTGTACCATCACATCATGGTTACCGTATTGTCACGTCATCGCATTATTGTCATTGATACACGGTCTTCTTTTCATTATTGGTCTTCGCACTATGGACCCGAACCTTTATGGTGCAATGACGCAATAGTGGACTTAATGTCTGGATTCCATAAACATACCCTGGATGTAAGGAATTTTACATCGAAAAAATAAGCAACACACTAAGAGCTCGGATATTTATGGAATCCAGATAGGGCCATGTAAATCACTATCGCACTATCGAAGATCAACTGTTGGGGCGATGGTGCGATGACGCGATGGTGGAATAATAATGATCTGATTGTCATTCAAATTCAAATATGCCATACTAAATTTTCAAAGATACTGATAAATTTTGTAAATTATTTTTGTTTATTGAATAATTTCAATTAACTGTGATTAATAATTGTAAGCCACATTATGTTTATGACACTCTGCAGATTTTCCATCTCTATATAATGTCTGAAATACTGTGCAAGTTCATCTTTTCAAAAAAAAAAATATCACAATATGTCTATTTTTAGACATACGTTTCTATAAAAAAAAAAAAGAAGAAGAAGGGAAATCCCATTCTCAATAATGTGTGAAATGTAGTGTAGATTGGTAGAACTGTAAATATTTTTTCTATGAATTTTCTGATTGGTATAAAATTGTTATTATTAGCTCTACTGGTCAGAGACCAGAAACATTTTTTTTATATGCGAAAGTAAGGTTTCTATCAGTAAACAATTTTTAAAACTGCTACTCCTCTAACAATTTCAATCGGGTGCTGCTAAAACGTGGAACGGAAAATGGATAATTGATATCATACTTTTAAACTGGCTTGGTTATAAATCAGACATACAAAGCATTATTCTTGATTTAAAAATTCATATCTAATTAAAACGTATAGTAAATATGTGATATATACTTGAATCCCCCCTCAGAACCTGCACATGTATACATGTACATATGATGGTCAATAAAATACATTCTAATATATAACTAGTCTCAAAGCCTGAGTCTCTATCTGAACGCCTCATTTATTACTCATGCAAATTCAGTTTAAAATAAAATTGCTTGTTCATCAAAAACAAAAAAAAACTATTGTTTTGAAATAGGTGGAGAGGAAAAATGAAATATAGATATATTTGTGTTAAAGACAATAATTACTGGTTTTGTCTTTCAAAATCATGAATATTGAGAAATTCAAACTATGAACGAGTGATGTTTGTGAAACACTTATCCCCCCCCCCCCCCAATAATTGGAATATTTTTAAGTCCAAGGGACATAATTCTGTCAAAAATTGCTCGAGCATACCCAAAACTTGACTTAGATATTCTCATGATAAATCTGTATACCAAATCTCAATTCAGTATGTGCAACCTCTGAGAAGAAAATGAACGTTAACTGCAAATGATTGGATTTTTTCTGAGTCCAAATGGCATAACTCTGTCAAAAATTGCTCGATCGTACCCAAAACAGAACTTGACTTAGATATTCTTATGATAAATCTGTATTCCAAATTTCATTTCAGTATGTGCAACCTCTGCGAAGAAAATGTTGGTGGACCAACAGACCGACCGATCGACCTACCGACCGACAGACAGCAGCAAAGCAATTTACCCTCCCTTCTTCGAAGGCGGGCATAATAACTGAAACTTAAAAAGATACTAATTTTCTTGCAATGGATTTAATAGCATGTAAACTTCGTCTTCAATCGCAACTTTTTCGGCCATTCCGACAAGCGGTGGAAAAAAGAACCTCGAATGTGTTACGTACAATGTAGGCATTCCTTAACACCCCCTTCCCTCTCCCCCTTTTCATAAAATTTGAAATAAATATAGGATGACCTGTTGTCGTTGGAGTATGGAGCTAAACTTCTTTGAATGGAAAGATACTACAGAAAGGACCTACAATTCCATCTATCCAGTAATTTAATAAACAGGATGCGACTCTAGTTTGTATAAAATTTTAACTAGTTAAAAACTTCAATGACGTCACCCATTGTTATTAGTCTACGTTTATTTTACCGGTTCCACCAGCACTAGGTTGGATATTTAAAGATCCAAATGACCCTCAGTTGGATATTCAAATATCTAACTTTTTATCGGTTGGATATTTAAATATCCAACTGTGCATAAAAAATATTAAGCAATGGACAAAAGAGATAAAAGAGTTTAAAATGTATTTCCAATGCACATGAAAATAATAATAACTTTGAATTTGTCACACTATTAGAATTTATTTCCAATGCACACGGAATCAATTATATAATTACTTAGTATTTTTAACACCATCAGAATCTTATTTAGATGTACTTCCAATCCTCACAAAAATAACAATTCCTCAGAATTTTGCACACTGTTAGACTCTTGTCGTCAATAAAATATCCAAAACTTATCTGATGATATTTTTACAGAAATGTTTCCGATCTTTTTGAAAGCATCACTTTTTGACAAGCTTATAAGTACTTTTTCACCTTGAACTTTAAACCTCATAAATTCCTATTGCTGAATCCTATTTCAGGGGTCTGTTATCAGCAAATCCCCTAAGATTATTCAAGGTTCATTTCTGTTCTCATATTTTTCCAGTGTACTTCCCAAAACATTTTAATTAATTGACACCCCATCTATTGTTGACACCGTTTTATTGCAGATCTTGATATGGAATATTTTTAAAGCAGGTTTCGCATAACACCAATAATCCTTTTCATCTGTTTTAGCACTTCCGAGGTATTGTCCAAGTGGAGCTCCATAAGATTTCATCACTTTCTCTCAACAAATCAACTTACATATAATGATAAATTTCCAACCTTTTATAAAAATTCTGTAGTTTTCTTCTGATTTCAGTTCAAAAGTATTCAAAACACTACATTTGTGCCTGAACCTCTCTAAATTTACTTGGATTTAAAAATATTTTTCGTCTTATTTCATGACTGTTCAGTAAAATGGACAGATCTGGAATGACATTAGCAGGTTCATGTTAACTAGCCCATGAATAAAAGGGATCTTCGATTAGGATATTGTATTGTGTCATTGTTGAATATCTAAATTGGCTAGATTATATTGTATTACAGCAAAGTTGGATATATGAATGGTTAAATTTGTCTTTGTCGTCCAAAGTGGAGAAATTTTAAGTAAGATAAATAACTCGATAGTGTTGAATAGTTTAAAGAATTCAACACCATCTCGTTATTTATCCATTACTTAACAGTGTTGTAAATACATTCGAGGTGTTTTTCCGATCTTGCCGAAAAGGATTGTTTAAATCGTAATCTTAAGAATTTATTACATTTTTTTCTTTTACCATGGTTCATCTAGATATCGAATACTGAACATTCATATTGATATTAGTGGTCTTAAATAAGAATGAAAAGGGTGAAGATAACGAACAGTGATCGATCTCAAAAATCTATAAACAAAATAAAACTGTGCATAAACACGGACCTCCGGGAATTCCAGAGGTGGGATCAGGTCTATGTGCGTAGGAAGGGTAAGCATTCACTGTTGACCGGTATCGTCCAAGTAATTGCACTATTCCATATTTTAGCACGACATGTTTCATGTGCATGTATATCTACATTTACAACATAAATTTTCTGTTCCGTTTTTCACTCTCTATTCTTTGCCCATGTCAGGGATCTTTCTGAATAAGAGAATGAACATGACTAAATCGACTTGTATTTAATATTGACGGATTAAATATGAAAAAATTGTATAATGTATATCTTTTATGATATAATTTGTGTATTTTAAGTGATCTAATCTGAAATCATACTTTCCGTTTTTCATTCCGTTCCGTTTTTCGTTCCGCGTTTTAGCAACACCCTTTTTAATCAGAATTCAGTATAACGTTGTAAAAAGGTTCAATCTATATTTCCTTCATTATTTGCAATTAGTCTATTTTTAGACATATGTTGTTTTAAATCAAAACCTCCACTGATTATTCTGCATTTCAGTTAATGTTTTCCTGTTCTTGTCAGTCACCTTATGCCAATAACATTTAAAAGCAGTCATTCTGCAAATTGCCAATCTCTAATGTGAGAAATAGTGCAAAATTCTACATTTCTTCGATAATTTGCAGTATTACTATTTTCAAACATTTGTTACTAAAAAAAAGAAATGGAAACCACCACTGAATGTACAGCATTTCAGTTAATGCTCTCTTGTAGTTGTCGCTCACCTCATGTCAATAACAGTTGATAGCAGTTAGTCTGCAAATTGTCCATCCCTTATGTGAGAACTAGTGCAAAATTCTATATTTCTTCGATAATTTGCAGAATGTCCATTTTTAATAGTTGTTACTATAAAAAGAAATTGAAATTTCCACTGAATGTACTGCATTTCAGTTAATGCTTTCTTGGACTTGTCGCTCACCTTATGTCAATAACAGTTAATAGCAGTTAGTCTGCAAATTGCCATCTCTAATGTTAGAAATAGTGCAAAAAATCTACATTTCCTTGATAATTTCCTATGTGTCTAATTTTAGACCTTTGCACTATTTATAGAAATGAGAGCCTTTCCTCAATATTTTGTGAATTATTGTATTATCCCTTGTTCTAATTGATGAAATATTGGTGAGAGCAGTATGTTTTTCATTTATGTCTTAGTGGAGTTTCTAAATGATAGAAAAAGTCTCTTTTTTTCATTTATTCTGAGAAATGTCTATTTTTAGTCATTTGAAGCTATAAAGAGTTTTTGTTTGTTTATTGTCTAACGTCCCTCTCGAGAATTTTTCACTCATATGGAGACGCCACTACTTGCCGGTGGAGGGC
This sequence comes from Saccostrea echinata, assembly GCF_033153115.1. Taxonomy (NCBI): domain Eukaryota; kingdom Metazoa; phylum Mollusca; class Bivalvia; order Ostreida; family Ostreidae; genus Saccostrea; species Saccostrea echinata. Next base: position 664,144 of record NW_026889760.1, on the reverse strand, counting down.
TGCAAATTTTCTCTCTCTCTCTCTCTCTCTCTCTCTCTCTCTCTCTATATATATATATATATATATATATATATATATATATATATATCCAAGTCTAAAATGCATCATAAAAAGTGAAGATGAACAGGGGTCGATCTTAAAAAAACCTCCAGAAATGAAAATCTGTAAAGAGGGCTTAGACAAGGACCCCCCGATTTTTCAGAAGTGGGATGAGGTGCATAGGGGGAGTAAGCATCCCCTGTCAACGGGTATAAAAGTGTGAAAGTTAGTAGATAAGACTATATGAAAAGATGTATGATATCATACACTCATTTCTCGATGGTTATGTTTTTTTCTCCACTATTTAATCTCATTGATAAATATCAACATCGGTTATCGAGACAGAAAGTTAAATGGAATATGTGTTCTTAAGGTGAGCAATAGCTCAAAAAAGACTGTGAAAACGTTTGCTAGTAAGCTAAAAAGAAGAATTAATATTTAATAAAATATCAAACCTCGGCCTAAAACTGAGTCTGCAGTTGGGATGCAAAGAAGGAATACGAACACCAAACAAAAATTCATCGCGTTGGCCCTGTATCTATGTCACTACAATAAAGGAGTTTAATAACCTGGAAATATTATATTAAAGACAAGCATTTGAAATAAATTTTACTGCATGTTCTCACATAGATTTTTAAACACATTAGTATGTCAGAAATTATGCTGAAATCAAGCATATACCTTAATCTATCCTCAAGCCTGTCCTCTACGGAGAAACACTGGAACATATTACATTTATATATGCAGCTAATAAAATCCAGTGCACATCTTGCATTCTGTTCCATTTCGCCAATTTTTTGATAAATTATTTCATTTGTGCAAGTGATGTCATGCTCATAAGCTTTCAATCAAATTAGCATTTTAGGTTCTCCCCATTGCACCATAACAATAAGGGTTACAAAGTCTGCACTTGGGGCCATTGAGCAGTGAGGGATCTTTTTCGTGCCAGCACCTACTGTGACACGGGACCTCGGTTGATACGTTTTCATCCAAAGGACCGGTCTCCAAGTCCCACAGCTGGATTCGAACCCGCGAGGTAAGGATCAACTCCTTACTCCGCGACCCTAGGGCGAACGCTCTAACCACTGCGCCACGTGGGCGACTTAAGCCATGAAGAGAAAACAGAACAAACAATATGCATAGTTGTTATTTGTGTCCAGTTTCCATAATTAGCATATTAATTTTTACAGTATTTTTCCTAAATATCTGGCACCTTAAACTCTGTCTAATTTTGATTTTTTTTTTAGATTTTTCTAAAATGTGTCTATTCATAGACACATTTTACTAAAAATAGTATTGAGATCCGACTCCAATTTTTTTATGAGAAGACACTACTAATACTGAAGTATGTAAACACATATAAGATTTGAAAAATTTCCGTAGACAATTTTTTAATTAACCTTAAAGTTTCAAAAAAAAAAAAAATACAAAATTTTCCATTTTTCACATTCTCAGAAACAGTGTCATTTTGCAAGACCTTTTTCTTAGAGTGGGGATTTTTCTGGACTAACCGATGATATGCCCTGTTTACCTTAAAAGTTGACGTTTTCTTATGATACATAGATTCATGCTTGAGTTTAAAAAAATATTGATAAAAATGCATTTACATTTCCTCAATTTTCAATTTTCATGTTTTCATTTAGTCAAAAAGGGCCATAATCGACCTTATTCAATTGAACCGTCTCCATGGCAACCGGGTGCATGTGTGAAACTTCTGAAACCATATTTGGTAGTTTCTATCCAAGGTGCAACTGTGGTGCAAATTTCATCAAAATCGGAGAGTTGCCGTTTCCAAGCCCTAAAGTAAATTTTTTGGTGCTTACAGAGAATGCATGTTTAAAAATCACACCTATAAATTCCAAAATTCCAGAACTGCACACTTACCAGAAACAAACACTTCTTGGAATATGGAAATCACAGTTAAGTCTTTCCCGCACAAACTGACTTATAACTCCTCGAAATCAGACAGTGACCACACTGGCCATTAGTCAACTATCCACTTCCCCAAGATAAGACATTTGTATTTAGATTTTTACCGCACACCCAGGTATTCGACAGGAAAAAAAGCTTGAGTAATCGACAACTGATGTTCGTAATTTCCATCATTCAATCCTTGCTTAATTTCCAGGAATTAAAGAAAGCATCATGCATTCTATATAATTATATGATCAATCTTTACTCAAACTAATGAATATACTCTAGATTTTTGCTAAATCTTAAACTCAGCGGAATGAATATCAGAATTTAAGTCTAGGTCAAGGGCTATATATAACTTAATAGCAAACATTTTTCTTCATATTGTCCATGATTAAAGGGGATGATTTTCAAAATTCGAGGCTCCATGACTAGGCAGGTTATTTTTCGCCAATATAATTTACAATGTATCAAGCAATTGTGATTAAAAAGTTAATTGAAACAAGAGGAGGAAACTTTCAAAAGTTTACAAAGTACGAGCGAAACATGAATAATCTCGATTGATAAGCGATAAGTCACATGTCTGACTCAGGTGACCTAAAAAGTTGAAATTAACGTTGGAAAAAAAGATGTGGATAGAAAATTATGATTGTATTTTTTTTTATTCCAACTATAACCTCCTATAAAAGAAAAAAAAAATATGTTGACTCTTTTTCATCCATTGGAAGGAGGTGATCGAAAAATATATTAAAGTACTAAACTATATAAGAGAATCTGATGACCAAATTTCTAAGAATTTTTCTTAAATCTCTCTCTCTCTCTCTCTCTCTCTCTCTCTCTCTCTCTCTCTCTCTCTCTCTCGCATCGTTCGAGTATATATACAGTATATATATGTACTCGTTGACAATACTTATATATATATATATATATATATATATATATATATATATATATATATATATATATATATATATATATATATATATATATATATATATATATATATATATAAGTTGTCAACGAGTACATATATATACTGTATATATACTCGAACGATGCGAGAGCAAAATCTGTGTTACTGGAGATGACACATGTATACTCCTCTCTCTTTCTCTGTATATAAATAAATATATATATATATATATATAAGTGTTGTCAACGAGTACCCGGTTAACTGGTTAATTGTCGAACGATGCAAGTATCGGTTAGTAAATTTCCTACTCGGTTACTCGGATATTTTTAAAACTGAATTTTATAAAGTTAGTAGGAACTGAATTTTATAAAGTCAGTAGGAATAATGTATTTTTGTTTACCGTTATTTAACGTTAGTTTAGTCTAGTAAGACCTAGCGTTTTACAAATGCGATCGATTTGTTTTGATTAGTATTTCACAGTATTTGATTAGTATTTAACAGTTTATCTTATTGATGACTTTGATTGCCAAGGGGTATACAAGTTTTGAAGGATTGGTTTAATTATAATAACCTAACATAAACCTGTGCTAGTCCGCAGTAAAAGATTAAAGAAGATGCATCGAAAGCATTGACTTTTTTTTTTTTTTTTTTTTTTTAAATGGCTGAATTCAAAACCGTGAGGTGTTAATTATGTGAAATGGAATTTAACATACATTGTGGGACAACTTACACATGTATGCGGTTTGTTCCCATTTCGCCTTAGTTCCTTCTGGGGTTTATTAAGGCGAAATGGGAACTTGTGTAAACATATAATTATGCGTATAAGTATTGGTTGCACTGTATAGCAAAATTTCAAAGATTTCAGAGATTTAAAATTATTTCCTCACAGTAGAAATGAGTGATTTTTTGAAAATTATGCAAACATGATACTTAACCTGAAAAAAAATTGATGAAAAAAGTGAAGTCAATAGACCCTAAGCATAAAAAATATGTAAAAATAGAATACTGACTTAATACATGAAATATATGAAGATAACGAACAGTATTCAGGCTCAAAAGTCCATCAAACAATACAAAATAGGAGCAGAGCAAACACGGACCTCCAAACATCAGAGGTGGGATCAGGTGCCATGGAGGAGTGAGCATCCCCTGCCGACCGGTCACACCCGCTGTGTGCTCCTTGTCATGATCGGGAAATAACGGAAAAAAACGTCGACAATTCAGTGTGTAAATAATGGCCTAAAAATTTGTATGAAAAACGTCAGTCAGCATTTGACTCAATGATAAATTGTATTTGCTGACAAGGTCATTGTATCAACCATAGAACTTACGAATTGATGACTTTAAACGAAACAGCTGATATTCTTCTTTCATCAACTTGTTTGTCAATAATTTACCTCGTTTTAGAAATTGTACATACGTAGAGCATGCTCTTGCGTATCGAATCAACTGAGAGATACATACCCCGTATGCAGGTGATGAAGGTATATTGTTGCATAAGTAAGGGAAGTTGACGATTGAAAAGTTAAAGTCATCACGTTTATCATAAAGCTTGGTTGTTAGATTACCATTAACGTATTTTTCTAGTAAAATATCCAAATATGAAACAGATGTATCAGACTCTGTGGTATCTTTTATCTCAAGCTCACAAGGATATATCGTATCGACATACGAATAGAAATATCCATTGTTAATTAACAATACGTCGCCGATATATCTAAATGTCGAGTTGAAGGCCACAGCAAGTGTTTTCTTCTTTTCACGTACAAGATTTTGGACTATTTCTGCTTCATATGAATACAAAAAAAGGTCTGCTAATAACGGGGCGCAATTGGTACCCATGGAAATTCCAATAGATTGATGGAAGACCTGGTCTCCAAAAACCACAAAGATATTGTCAATCAGAAACTCAAACATCTTTTTAATGTCAACTTCAGAGTACTTGTGTGTACAATCAGAATGTTTTTTAACAAAATAGTTTTGCAAATGACCAATGACAAGGTAAGTAAATTTACGAGTTCCATTTTTATTGAAAAAGCAGCTGTCAATGATATCAAAAAGCCTGGACTTTAATTTATCGTGGGGAATGGTTGTGTATAAAGTTGAAAAGTCGTAAGTTTTTAAGTTGCTGATTTTGGTAAAATCTTGTGATTTGAAATTTTCCAAAACTTCCTTGGAATTTTTAAGTATCCACATCTGATTTACACCACTTCTCGAATATATTGTTGCACAGTACTCTTGAAGTTTCTCCTTCACTACTTTTAATATCTCAGTGAGGAGTAAAGAAAGAGGCTTGGTGGAACATTTACTGGAACCCACTATGTATCTTTGTTTGTAAGGATTTTTATGAAGTTTCGGAATCCAATATACATATGGTAATTTAAATTCATTTTGGTTGTTTGGAATATTCAAAATATTCAAAACTGACATATGATTTTGAAGAATTTCTTCCTTAGAAAGGGAACTATGAGTATAAGTTGGATTACCACTTGTAGAATTAAATCCAAGTTCCTCTAAAATACATTTAATATAATGAGCTTTACAAACAAAGACAATGTTGTTACCTGCTTTGTCAGCAGGGACCAGTACGTACTGATCATGTAATCTATCTAATTCTTTTTTTCACTTCTGGATTATTGAATACAGAAGGATAGATGGTTCTCATATTGCCCCTCAATCTTTTTATACATGTAAGATATACATGAAACTTTTAATCTAAACCTAGTATTTTCTAAGACACAACATCCATAAAATAATTCACTTTTTCATGAAAAATTTTTGCAATTTTTTTTAATTTTTTAATTGTACAATGACTCTAGAGGCCAAGGATAATATTTACATATTACTATTTTTTCATTTTGCATCCAAAATATTTCTTTTTTAACTGTGTACCGGGTAATTAACTTATCGGTAAAAGAAACATCTAATTAATTTACAGTTACTGTTTTACAAAAGAATAATCAAATTCCCACTTCTCCTTAGAACTTTTTTCACATTTTCTTATCTATATTTCACAGTTAAGGCGAAATGGGAACACACCCAATATGCTTAACCACCTCAGACTGCAGTTTAACCAGTATGAAGTGCAAAACAGCCAACGGTGTCGAGAACAATTATAGATATAAATATATATAGATATAGAATAATGTTCATATATATATGCAGTGCATTTGTGTTTTGTATATAGCGATATACAAATGATAAGATTAAAGTAGAAATTGAAAGGACATTACATACGACACTGCATACAATATACATTACAGCTGAGTATATATACAGCGAACAAGAATGTTTTGATGTCTAAAGAAGAACCACCTGAATAACCGGTTACTCGATCGGAAAAGTAAGCGAGTAACCGCTTACTAAAAATCGTCCGATTTGACAGCACTAATATATATATATATATATATATATATATAATTTAATTTCGTTTGTATTCTAGCCTTTGATTGGTTAATATCAAAAAAGGAACACAAATTATTTCTGTATAACCTGGTTTGGTATGGGGACACACACCCCTGACAACGAGCTGAATCATCTGTATCCATACAATCCTCTCATTTCCAGTCCTCGGGATTCATGGAAAATTCCAGATATAATAAATGTACCTTTCACTTTAATCAATAATTCGATCTTACCACATGTAAACAAACAACATGGTTGCTAGGCCTATGTATCAGTTTTTACCTCCCCTCGCTTCCCATCACTTCCGTTACTTCCGTTACTACGGTTGTATTATTGAGCGGCAAATTTGAACTAATAAAAAGCAACGAAATTTAAAACCCATAGTTATTTAATGATTTTAAAATTAAATTATAAGGAATTATCTAATTCTTGGCCAAATTATTCGTGTATAACCTGGTTTGGGTCAGTTAAAGCGAATAATTTGACCAAGAATTAAAGTCATTCCTAATATATATATATATATATATATATATATATATATATATATATATATATATATATATATATATATATATATATATATACCTGGACTTCCGGCCGTTCCAAAAAGCTGGATAATAAGCTGAATTCCTTCTTCTACAAATTGGTTATGTGTTTCTGATTTATGCTTGTGGGCTTGAAAAATATTTGTCAAGTTTAGACAAGCATTTCGCAATTCATTTGACATCATGTTTTTCTTTGCTTTATTTAGCCAGACATGACATTTGGATTTACATTCTTCTTTCATGGCAAATTTAAGCTCATTTTCTGATCTGAAATGTGATCATGTAATATTACATTAATATTTGGCTGTCAAATCATACACTTTTCTATAAATAAAACACTGATGACTAAGAAAATATTAAGTATTTTAAAATGTTAACCTTATTTTCCTCTCAAATTTCTTTTGCTCTGATCGTTTTTCTTTCTCAACCTTCAATTGCTGCTGAAATATCTTTAAATCTTGCCTTCTTTCATCCTCTTTTTGTTGCATTTCCAAACGTTTTTTTGACTCTGAAATTATATAAATGTACACGAATTACATGTATTTATTTAAGTAATTATAATTCATGACAAATTTTGGATTTTTCATCCCGATGCATGACATGATGATGAATGCATGTATATCGAAATATTAAATTTCTTAAAAAATTTCTTTTTTTTTCAAACGTCACATTAATATGCAGGGGATAGGGGACTTCACATATATCCCCAGTAACAATTTAAATAATCATCATATATAGTAACTCGATTTACGAATCTCCATTTTCATCGTCATCATAGTCGTTAATTATGTCTACGCATATTTCGTTATTAAGAAAAATTACTGTTTCTTTCTAAAGTAATTAATATTGGTAAAGGTATTTTAAATGGACCTTAATTGCAATAAAATTTCCGATTACACAGGTATGTACCTAAGAAATAGTAAGTCAATAAGAGGTGCATTTCCGGATCCATGTATATTTCCTATAAACCATTTGATTCTGATTGTGTAAACGTTTGTTGAAATTTTTTGAAAAATAATTTCAATCATTAAGAAATAATTCACTCTCTTGTTCTTTAAAAAAATGAAAACGAAACAAATTGTTTATTCACTTTTAGAATTTCCCCTCATGCTTTGTATACGGTCATTGGATTGTAAACATACCACATTTTCTCATGGAATCTGCAAGGGTCTGTAAGCTTTTTGGAACAAATTTTGACGCAGTCTTCTTTTGTTTATTTAAAAGAGTTGGGTCAACGCCAATATCAAGCAGCCTTTTAACAAGATAAACTCGAAAGTCTGGGTTATAACATAATGTTCTCTGATTCACCGCAAGATGAAGGACGGTGTTGTTCTGGGCATCCTGTTTACTTTGTTCTTTACTTTTTACTGCTTCCTTGAACACTTTTTCAAACAAATTCATGATACCTAGTAAAGTGAAAGAAGATATAAATGAAAGAAAATATAAAATTAGTTACCAAGGAGGACCCAGCATCCCCTGCTGACTGGTCACACCCACCATGGGTTCTATGTATTGATGATGGGGACGGAACATTCCGTAGTCAAATTTAGTAGAATATCAAAGTTCTAAGAATTGGAATGATATACAACAGCCAAAATACGACCAAATGTTAGATTATATTTGCAAAGAAGGTCTTTAAAACGACCTTAGAGTTTACGAAATGTTGACCTGAAACGATATTGTTGAAATTTCTGTAACATCTTCTTATCTGTCAGTAGCATGCCTTGGTTTGAAAATTGATCCTACCCTAACAACAAGAGGCCCACGGGCCTTATAGGTCACCTGAGTATCGTGTAACAACTTTCCAACAATTGAATTTGGTTTGTATTTTGCACCAGAGGCCATGTAATTCACAATTTTGAAAGAGGCACTATTGCTCATCATAACTATACAGTTAGCATGCTTACTTTGATTACTTAATACCCAGAGGCAGAGCAGAGGAACAAAAACAAGAGAAGTAGGAAGATCAGAATCAACAAAATAATTAGTCTAGTATTCACTATCAACTCAGAAATTGAGTTCTAATCTGTCCCCCACTTAACACTATCACCATGCAGCCTATTAACAAACTATTAGTGCTTCTGTACTATTTTTAAACCCATATTAAGATCTCAAGCATTGACCTCTCTTATGGTCTTCGAAGAACTTTTAATAAGATAAGTTATTTTTGTCTCATTTTTATTTATCTATTACTTACAGGTCTATCTGATTATTAAAACTAAGAAAGTACTTTTTTAATTATACGATAAACATTCTTGCATAATTATCTTATTCTATTAACCTTTCAAATACATTATTTACAGTGATTAATTATCAAAGGTGAATGGA
>NW_026889760.1:0-52500 GCF_033153115.1 Saccostrea echinata | reverse complement strand
TCTTCGCCTCCACCACCCACTGAGTGTACTTTTGGTAATAATCAAGGATGTGCATGCGTGACCTTTTCATACAGAGATCCCTCCCTGCTGGTTCTGGAACGAAAGACACCTGTACGCTAATCGATTTATAGCTATTTCACACACCAATAATACCTTTTGATTAAAGATTACTGGCAATTCATACAAAAATTTTGAAGCAATGTTGCGATCATCTGGGTTGTGGAATTTGACCGAAAACTTTTTGGAAGTCAACAGTAAAGAAAATCGAGCAAATAATTGCGCAACTGAAATTTAATATTGAAACGCATATCTCACTTTTTGATATAATTGTATGTAACAAAGTAGTACATGTAGTCTTAACTTTTGAGCAACGTGTGGTGATTTCATAAAACTCCATGAAACTGTAGAAAAATTATACAGTCGTTTTACTTATGTGAATTAAAGCTTAATTTTATGTTGTTTTTAATGTACCGGCGGTAGTCTATTTTGAATAGTTAAAATGCATATACAGGAGTGAAGAAAATTTAAAATTATAAAAATACAGGCACGTAGTATCGTTTTTGAAAAGGGGGGGGGGGGGGCAGCCAGATTTTTTTTTGACAACCTACCTGAAAAAAACCTTGACAAGCAACAAACATAGGTAATCAAAGATTACGAAGCTCACCTCGACGAATGTTATCTACATGTAAGGCAAATTTCACATCATATTTTTTTTCTAGTTAGGGTACATCCCAAGATCAATATCCATGCAAGTTTGATTTAATTATAGATCTGCTCAAAAAACTTTTGACCTGTTTAGTAATCAAGAAAATTTTAGTCAGTTCCAACATCCAAAGCAAGTTTGGAAGTTTTCATCCTTAGATGCACCATCTATGCAAGTTTTATCATAACAGGCCATAATATTATATAGCTACTCCAAAAAATTACCCTGGTCACTCATCTGGAAAATGTACGTCAGATTCAGAATCCAAGGCAAGTCTGGAAGTATCCATCCCTAGATACATCATCCATGCTAATTTGGTTAAAATATGGCTAAAATTCACTCATGTGGAAAATCTAGGTCAGATCCAGCATTCGAAGCAGATTGGTTAGTGTACATCCCTAGATGCATCATCCATGAAAGTTTGGACCAGGTAGGGCTTATAGTTACTTGGGAACGAGACTACTCCTAAATCTAAACCTGGTCTCACATGTGGAAAATCTAGGTCAGATCCAGCATCCGAAGCAAGTGTGGTAGTGTCCATCCCTGGATGCATCATCCATGCAAGTTTGGTCAAGGTAGGGCTTAGAGTTACTTTGGAATGGACCTGCTCCTAAAACTTTAACCTGGTCACTCATCCGGAAAATCTAGGTCAGATCCAGCATCCGAAGCAAGTGTGGTAGTGTCCATCCCTAGATGCATCATCCATGCAAGTTTGGTCCAGGTAGGGCTTATAGTTACTTGGGAATGGACCTGCTCCTAAAACTTTAACCTGGTACACATCTGGAAAATCTACATCAGATCCAGCATCTGAAGTAAGTGTGGTAGTGTCCATCCCTAGATGCATCATCCATGCAAGTTTGGTCCAGGTAGGGCTTATAGTTACTTGGGAATGGACCTGCTCCTAAAACTTTAACCTGGTCACTCATCTGGAAAATCTAGGTCAGATCCAGCATCCGAAGCAAGTGTGGTAGTGTCCATCCCTAGATGCATCATCCATGCAAGTTTGGTCCAGGTAGGGCTTATAGTTACTTGGGAATGGACCTGCTCCTAAAACTTTAACCTGGTCACTCATCTGGAAAATCTAGGTCAGATCCAGCATCCGAAGCAAGTGTGGTAGTGTCCATCCCTAGATGCATCATCCATGCAAGTTTGGTCCAGGTAGGGCTTATAGTTACTTGGGAATGGGACTTGCTCCTAAAACTTTAACCTGGTCACTCATCCGGAAAATCTAGGTCAGATCCAGCATCCGAAGCAAGTGTGGTAGTGTCCATCCCTAGATGCATCATCAATGCAAGTTTGGTCCAGGTAGGGCTTATAGTTACTTGGGAATGGACCTGCTCCTAAAACTTTAACCTGGTCACTCATCCGGAAAATCTAGGTCAGATCCAGCATCCGAAGCTAGTGTGGTAGTGTCCATCCCTAGATGCATCATCCATGCAAGTTTGGTCCAGGTAGGGCTTATAGTTACATGGGAATGGGACTTGCTCCTAAAACTTTAACCTGGGACGCCGACGCTAACGCCGACGCCGACACCGACGCCGACGCCGACGCCGGGGGTATAGCATAAGCTCATCTCGACTTCGTCGAGGTGAGCTAAAAAAGGTAAAGTGTCCAAACTCGAAAATCCTATTTCGTGGGGAGGGGGGGGGGGGTTCCACCTTCCACTTTGTTTTCGAAACACATTATAATACCAAATTACTTTGATTTATACTATCCTACAACAAGGGGGGGGGGGGGGGCAACCAGCTTTTCAGTGGACATTTACAATAGAAGTAGGTTATGTTTGGAAAAAAGGGGGGCAGTCCCCTAATGATGCTACGTGCCTGAAATATTTTTTAAGAATTTAAGGGTACATATAATAGTCTATCGAAATCAGGATTGCAATTTAACTGATTTGTAACGATATTGCAAGACCAAATTCAAGAAGATGTGCAAGATGAACTTAATTGGCTGGGACTTGGCTACACATGCATATTTATTTTCAATGCAGATTTTGACAATAATAAATTTGCACACGGTAATAAAACAACAATTTCTAGAAGTTTATATTCATCATATGTTTTTTTATATTTATTCGTAGTCATGCTCGAAGTAAAAACAAGACCTGGTTGTTGCCATTGATACACATGTACAATATTGCTATAAAGCAAACCTTTTAATTACTTGTACATATATACATACATATATACGTACATATAGGCTTTTTAACTCATAATCTGAATTTTCAAAAATGTTAGATATGCACATGAGTAATCTTTTAAAAAGTGGAGCTTGCATCAAATATGTTCCTTGAATGTTACTGAAGATTATTTTCATTTTATAATTATACAGTCATGTTCTTTTTATAATGACTATATCTTTGGGTAAAAAAGTGTTATTACAAAAAACAAGTGTTCGGATAATAATTGAAATTTTATGCATACAAATTCGAAATGTAAAGAAAATTTGTTATCTTTGGAAAATCTTTGTCAAACCTCGAGCTCCATAAAGAACATGATTTGTTTGCATTTTTCAAGAGCGATAAAACACGTTCTATGTTCTTTCTATTTATCATCATATCCATTCCCATTTTCTTATTTGTAACATTGTACATAGATGTATTTAGTAATTCACTATGTTTCAAAATTTCTGACGTGTCATTATGGTCCAACGATTTGAAACTTTAATAAATACATAGATTCAGATGTTGCGACTCAATCAATCCACGAACCAGATCCGCCACTAATGTCATTAGTTTTACGGGTGCCAGGATCATTTGAGTAGAGTTTTGTTATTTCATTTGGACAAAGGAGATGGGTGAACATAGCGTGCACAAAGCCTATAGCTTCAATATATAAAAATCATGTTCAGTTTGATTTAGTATTTAGAGTAAAATTCTCATTATTGAAATTTATGAAATTATGATAAACAAAACTTTTCTGAGGAAAATTTTCTCGGCAAAATTTATTCTTTTAATTATTTAAAAAATAATGTGGTATTCGTGGGGTTCGAACCCTAGCAATAAAAATCTTGAGTATCATTTTCTTTCGAGACTAGCACGCTAACTACTAGACTACAGAAGTCCTGATGAAGAGTGGCATTTAAATCATGCTTGTGATATGACCCTTGACTTAATGGACTTCAAGTATTTCTCGAAAAGGGGCGAATGTTGTGTCATAAAAGTATATTTTTAAGGTATAGTGGGTCTTTGCTCCATATTTTTGGTAAACAAAAATTGTATATATTTATGCAAACTTTGAGGATTAACTTTCAAAAACGTGGAGCGAAGACCCACTCATAGTGTTATAGTATGAGAAAATGACTCTTTTTGCCCGCTTTAGTGTGTTTATAATATTTCAAAGGCAAATAATTTCAATCTTTGAGGGATTTTTGCAAATTGTAGAGATTTTATATAAAGTATATTTTGATGTTAGATGAAATATCAAGGAAAATTTTGATATAATTGAAATTTAATTTTTCACCTTCATGTTTGTCACACTATAGGCTTTTCGCTCGTCATGTTCACCCATCTCCTTTAAGTAACAAAACACAAAACTGCATGTATATAAAACACATAGAGTATATATTTTTCCTTTATCTGGTCCTTTTTATTAAAAGTGAAAACATTTATCAAGTAATCAACATTACGAATGAGGGTAACGCTTTCCCTTAGGAATGTCTTGTTTTTTATTGAGCAGTTTTTGACTGAAAATATGCGATATCATGGAAGGAATTCATAGCAGTGTAGGCTACAGATATCCAACCAAAATTGATAATTATCCTCATATTTTATAAGTAAAGATACATGTATAATTAGAAATATTTTTTTATGTTTGACTTTAAAAACATACTGTGTATATCTAAGGTCAGGTAATCCCCACTTTTTAATCTTTTTGAAAATAAAAATTATATCCAGCTAACTCCCAAATGAAAAAAAAATCTGCTCAAATGAAATCATAATTAGTACAAATGAGAAGAACCGAAATAAATTCTCCAATTTAATGATTATAATCAGCAATAATTCTGCCATCATTTTCATGAAGAATCCACTTTATTAATAGTTTTATTATGCATGTGTTAATTTTATTTTATACAAGTAATTTCCGTTAAAGTTGTATCTATAAGTTAGATAATTTTAAAAGGCCATAGAGCGTATATTTAAAAAATAAATAAATAAATGAATCTATCATTTTTTTTACAGCAAGATCTGTTTATCGTTAGGAATTTAGAGTTTGCTGTGTATTACTTTTAGTTCAGAGTCGAGTGCATCATATGCAATGGTACTTTTTCCGCGCATCATAACACAAACATGCGATTATACGTACATATAGGCTTTTTAACTCATAATCTGAATTTTCAAAAATGTTAGATATGCACATGAGTAATCTTTTAAAAAGTGGAGCTTGCATCAAATATGTTCCTTGAATGTTACTGAAGATTATTTTCATTTTATAATTATACAGTCATGTTCTTTTTATAATGACTATATCTTTGGGTAAAAAAGTGTTATTACAAAAAACAAGTGTTCGGATAATAATTGAAATTTTATGCATACAAATTCGAAATGTAAAGAAAATTTGTTATCTTTGGAAAATCTTTGTCAAACCTCGAGCTCCATAAAGAACATGATTTGTTTGCATTTTTCAAGAGCGATAAAACACGTTCTATGTTCTTTCTATTTATCATCATATCCATTCCCATTTTCTTATTTGTAACATTGTACATAGATGTATTTAGTAATTCACTATGTTTCAAAATTTCTGACGTGTCATTATGGTCCAACGATTTGAAACTTTAATAAATACATAGATTCAGATGTTGCGACTCAATCAATCCACGAACCAGATCCGCCACTAATGTCATTAGTTTTACGGGTGCCAGGATCATTTGAGTAGAGTTTTGTTATTTCATTTGGACAAAGGAGATGGGTGAACATAGCGTGCACAAAGCCTATAGCTTCAATATATAAAAATCATGTTCAGTTTGATTTAGTATTTAGAGTAAAATTCTCATTATTGAAATTTATGAAATTATGATAAACAAAACTTTTCTGAGGAAAATTTTCTCGGCAAAATTTATTCTTTTAATTATTTAAAAAATAATGTGGTATTCGTGGGGTTCGAACCCTAGCAATAAAAATCTTGAGTATCATTTTCTTTCGAGACTAGCACGCTAACTACTAGACTACAGAAGTCCTGATGAAGAGTGGCATTTAAATCATGCTTGTGATATGACCCTTGACTTAATGGACTTCAAGTATTTCTCGAAAAGGGGCGAATGTTGTGTCATAAAAGTATATTTTTAAGGTATAGTGGGTCTTTGCTCCATATTTTTGGTAAACAAAAATTGTATATATTTATGCAAACTTTGAGGATTAACTTTCAAAAACGTGGAGCGAAGACCCACTCATAGTGTTATAGTATGAGAAAATGACTCTTTTTGCCCGCTTTAGTGTGTTTATAATATTTCAAAGGCAAATAATTTCAATCTTTGAGGGATTTTTGCAAATTGTAGAGATTTTATATAAAGTATATTTTGATGTTAGATGAAATATCAAGGAAAATTTTGATATAATTGAAATTTAATTTTTCACCTTCATGTTTGTCACACTATAGGCTTTTCGCTCGTCATGTTCACCCATCTCCTTTAAGTAACAAAACACAAAACTGCATGTATATAAAACACATAGAGTATATATTTTTCCTTTATCTGGTCCTTTTTATTAAAAGTGAAAACATTTATCAAGTAATCAACATTACGAATGAGGGTAACGCTTTCCCTTAGGAATGTCTTGTTTTTTATTGAGCAGTTTTTGACTGAAAATATGCGATATCATGGAAGGAATTCATAGCAGTGTAGGCTACAGATATCCAACCAAAATTGATAATTATCCTCATATTTTATAAGTAAAGATACATGTATAATTAGAAATATTTTTTTATGTTTGACTTTAAAAACATACTGTGTATATCTAAGGTCAGGTAATCCCCACTTTTTAATCTTTTTGAAAATAAAAATTATATCCAGCTAACTCCCAAATGAAAAAAAAATCTGCTCAAATGAAATCATAATTAGTACAAATGAGAAGAACCGAAATAAATTCTCCAATTTAATGATTATAATCAGCAATAATTCTGCCATCATTTTCATGAAGAATCCACTTTATTAATAGTTTTATTATGCATGTGTTAATTTTATTTTATACAAGTAATTTCCGTTAAAGTTGTATCTATAAGTTAGATAATTTTAAAAGGCCATAGAGCGTATATTTAAAAAATAAATAAATAAATGAATCTATCATTTTTTTTACAGCAAGATCTGTTTATCGTTAGGAATTTAGAGTTTGCTGTGTATTACTTTTAGTTCAGAGTCGAGTGCATCATATGCAATGGTACTTTTTCCGCGCATCATAACACAAACATGCGATTTCTTTCTTGTCACAATTTATGTCCGGCATCATATAATACCTCCATATTTTGGCTAGGATCTCGGTCAATATTAAGAAAAATACAATATCTCCGAACAACTTTTAATTTTTTTCACACAGTTCACAAGAAAACACTCCATTCGTTTGAGTGGCATTAGCTAGAATTCGGATCGAGTTTTAGCAAAGAAATAAAGAAGCAAACAAACATGCATATCATCGTCAACGCCATTTCTCTCGATTACATCCAGCATTCAAGAAGAGATAAAGAGTACAGAAAACCAAGAACACAATGAATATTCTATGTGCATAATAATGATATGCGCAGCTGTATGCGCAGTAAAATGGTTTGTGTAATTTTTAGTTTCCTCTGCTCGTGCAGTTTTTTATTTTACGTTTGTGCATTTTATACCCTTTAATCGTGTAAAAAATTTCGGATTCGTGTATTTTTCGTTATGTTTGTGTTAAAATCTTTCAAACTATGTGCAATTTTTACCGATACATGCATTTTTATTTTACTCGTGTATATTTTTCATCAAGCTCGTGTATAAAATCGTGATCGTTGTGCAGAAAATAATTTTGAAGCAATCGGCGTGCCATAAAGGTTGCACAACAGTATTAATTTTTGCTATATATTCTTACCAAAAATGCGCAACTTTGAGTAGGTGGTATTAATTGAAAACAAACTTTTGAGAAGTTTCCTTTTCAGATCTTGTAAAACAATTCTTTATAAAGATTTTAGTACCAAAAAATACATAGGCATCCAGCAAGGCACGCAAGTTTGTTTCGCTCGAAGTCGAGCAGGTGCTTGAAAATCAAGTCCAGGACCTAATCACTCCCCACTCAAATACAGTATATAGAAAAATCAGCACGCCCTAAATTATAATGAATCTAGTCAATACAGGAAGTTTACATATTGTTTTTCATCTCATAAAAAAATTCAGCTCCAGTCTCGTGTTAAAATGCCCGAATCGGAAGGGAAGATTCAGGAATTATTTTGCGTCAGCCATGATTTGACGTGAACCTCAAGTGAAATACTGTTATGACACCTGCAAACGGACCTTGCGCGAACGGACTCATGCGAACAGGTAGATAGGGCGAACAGACCTGATACCATGTTATAGCGTTCATGTCCGTCCGTCTGTTAGCTTTTTCATGTCCGGCTCATAACTTTAATACTATTAGGCCTAGAATTATCAAACTTTGTCAGCTGATACATCTAGCCGTAGGGTAGAAGGTGTGTCGCACATTAAAACCAGGTCGCTCTGACCTTTAATAAAGACGCTATGGCCAAATATGGAAAAATCATAACTAGAAAACCATTAGACTTAGAATCAAAAAACTATGTCTTTTAACTTTTAAATTACACAATCCCAAAAGATGTCAGAGTATTGCAGTATCTTTATTAAAAAAGTGTTAAATCAAGAAAACAGTAGTCTTATTTTTTTCATTATGTTCTTTACAGCAATCTGTAACAAGAAAAATTCCACCTCTCCCATGGGTGTAATGATCAGGCACTGGTCAAGGAAAATTTTGATAGCAGAAAATTGCATGTCAAATTAGAGATAAATTAATGAGTTTAGTGTGAGGAGATAACTGGTAGAGCATCTCTGATCAAGCAGGTTTATCTACATCTCTTGGGAATTGGGCAAAAGGAATCAGTCTCTTAATTAATTGCTTGTGTTGTATTGAATTGTTCTTGTTGGCTAGTCTTACTTTCAAGATAAATTTGATGTAATTAAAACTAACTTGATATTGTATATAATAATTAAAACTTATATGATATTGTATAATATAATTTAAACTAATTATTTATTGTACATTTTTTATTTTAATTTTTATATCTTTACAACAAATTGCGGACTGCCTTGTCTCGCTAAGATGTCATTCGAACAATTGAATCTAAACTGTTTATGATAATTTAACAATATTTGATGGGCGTATCATGCTGTGGTGGGGCACTTTATTTCATGAATGAAACTAAGGTGCAGCCTAATAAAACATCAATACTAATAATTACAGTGTTTTTTATTACATTGAAAAAATAGTTTGCAACTATCTGCCATCTTTGTGAGACATGACACTCTGCAAATTGATTGTTGAAAAAAAATATCATAATTAATTATACAAAATCAAATTGATTTTAATACCCTTATACCAGACTCATTTTAAAAATAAAAGGCTGGTTCCAGTAACTATGTATTTTGACAGACATAAATTACAATTAAGAGACTTAAACAACAGAGATCTTTATTTATTTCTGCCCAATTCCCCGGAGATATAGATAAGACCTGCTTGATCAGTGATGCCCTAACAGCTTCCCACACTGAACTCAATAATTAATCTTTAACTGGATGCATGTCCACTCATTACTCCCAAGGGACAAAAAAAAATTATCCAATCATAATGAAAATACCAGGTGCACACCTTCATATGGTGAATAATAAGTGTACAAATTTTCAGACAAATCCTTGCAACAGTTTCCAAGTAATGATCCGGACAAAATCTCATCTACAGACAGATGGACGGATGGATGGACAGACAGACGGACATGCTGATTCCAATATACCCCCCCCCCTAAACTTCGTTTGCAGGGGGTATAAAAATACACACATTCATTGTATAAACTCAAAGTCAACACAGTTGTATGTTCGGAACTACATGCTAAGATGTCGGAATTACCTACTTACATAATTTATGTAGACTATGAAACTGATAGGATTACAAGTTTGGATTTACAAACTTACAAGTCGGGATTTTTGAACACAATTACACTCCATAGTAAATAACAAAAAGAACGCGAAGATCAAAGTTACTCCAGAACACAATGTCTGCACAGCATCCACTTGATTTTACTCTTTTAAATTCATGAATGATGCACATTATTTCAATACCCAAAACGTAATTTTTCACAAAACTAGAATGACACAATTTCACATTTGATTTACTGTGGAATCATTTTAATTCGTGGGGGTCAATGTTCGTGGGCAAGCCAAATTTTACTTGTTCGTGGGGACGTAATTTCGTGGGTTACTCGTTTATAAGAGAAATTCAATGAATCAATGTGTTTACAAAATAAACGTTCGCGGGGATGTAAATTCGTGGCTAAGGATGACCCACGAAATCCACGAACATTGGTCCCCCACGAACAATGATGATTCCACAGTAAATTTCGGAAAAATCATTCCCTCGAGGACAATTCATTTTCAGATAGAAGTATGTCTATTAAATTCTCCACCCAGAAAACAGTTTGCACCATGAACACTACACTGCTGCAGTTAATATTTTGGTAGAAAATAAATAAAAATGAAACATTTCCAGATTTGATTTGGAAAAACATTTCGGGTCGAAGATTGGCTCATGGCTAATCCAAAACTCAGAACACAATTTGCATCTCACCATTACATTGCTGCAGTTAATATATCCTCAAAAATAGAATTCAAAGAAAACATTCCCAGGTTTGATTTTAATTTGATCATCTGTATCTGTCGTCGAAGTTCATTTTTGGGTCAAAATTTGGCTAATATTTCTTTTGCTCTTACTTTTCTGTTTCCAGATCCAAATATCACTAATACTCTCTCCATCACAGGAAAACATGTATGCCTTTACAACGCAAACTGTAAACTGATTTTGAAGCATCGCATACTTGTATAAATACTAATATCTCACAAAATCCACCTGTAACTGTCCATTCTTAAGACAAAGACCTTTTATTATTTGCATCTGGAAACACAATGGCTATTCAACAAATTGCTCTGCATCCCTAGCTTACCTGTGACTGTCCATTCCGTAAACAATGAACTTGTCATTGTATGTGTGATACCTGTCATTTTGTACATTTTTTTAACTAATTTTCAGAACGAAGTAAATCATGTTTTAAGTAGGAGAAAGGCCGAAAACTGTCCATTCTGTGAGAGAAAGAACTAATCTAAGGCTTAAGGCCTCGATTAGTTCTTTCTCTCACAGAATGGACAGTTTTCGGCCTTTCTCCTTTACATATATTTACAATGGCTTGAGATATTTTACAAGTTCAATTGAAAAATACCTGTGAATTTAATTCACCTTAAACTTAGCTTTCCAACGGCATTTGTGTGATATTCTGTTTACAAATCGCTTTCTTTTGTACTGTTCTTATTTATAAAGGTATTATTCCATTAAATTTTAGAAGGTATTTTCAAAGCTGCTGTCTGAAAAAAAAATATTTACCTACCTACCTACCTACCTACCTACCTACCTACCCAACTTGAGATTTGAGGGTCGGGTTAGGGGAAACAAAGATATTTTTAATGATGGCCTCAAGATACTCAAGATATCCAGAAAATGTACAAGTTCACAGATTGAAGCATGCATATTTGAATGGATAGCTCATGAAGAACATTGCATCTGAAAATTTTGGATGGATAGCTGAGCTATCTCCCCATTGTCTATAAAGCAGTTTTGGCTACTTATTGTTAGCTTTGGTATACATGTACCACATCACTACATATTTATTAACATGATTAAAGGCTACAACAATTCAGTGTGGCACATGTATTTATCCAACACATACCTAGATATCTGACGAAGCCTGATATTTATCCAACACATACCTATATATCTATAGAAGCCTGATATTTATCAAGCACATACTTAGATATCTGAAGAAACCTGATATTTATCCAACACATACCTATATATCTATAGATTCTGAAGTCTGATATTTATCAAGCACATACTTAGATATCTGAAGAAACCTGATATTTATCCAACACATACCTAGAGATATAAAGAAGCCTGATATTTATCCAACACATACCTAGAGATGTGAAGAAGGCTGATATTTATCAAGCACATACTTAGATATCTGAAGAAGCCTGATTTTTATCCAACACATAGTTAGATATTAGAAGAAGCCTGATATTTATCCAACACATACCTAGATATCTGAAGAAACCTGATATTTATCCGACACATACCTTGATATTTGAAGAAGCCTGATGTTTATCCAACACATACAGTTAAACTTCGTTATCTCGAAGTTGACGGGCCCTTTGATGAACCTCGAGATATCCGGGGGTTTGACGTATCGAGGGTTATAATTCAAATGAACTTCATATAAACTTAGTGCAGTGGACTTGCACTTATTAATAAAAACTTGTCAAATTCCTTCTTGTTTGAGATTCTGTATACAATTTCTTTAATGTACATATACATTTTTACATCATCTTTATAATTCACAAAATAAAAACTTTGTATAATATGCACAGAAGTATAATCCTTCTAACAACCCGGCAAGCCAAACGTTAGCATCGTTTCCAATGTATGCATAACCGGATATTGTCTATGCATTGTAAATTTGAAACCGGTTGCTGTCAGAATAACGAAAATGAAATATATATTTTTTTTAATTGGAAAACATGTTCATACATGTATAATCAGTCAAAACAAAATTATTTTACCATAATAAAATCAAATGCAAAAGAAACAAGCACTTTTGTCTACCGTAACTACAAAAATATCATTCACGGTAGCTCAGTCGGTAGAGCGCTCGCTTCGTGATCGGGAGGTCGTGAGTTCGAATCTCGGCCGCGACTGACCTAAATCGATAAAAAATGGGTAGCCACTGTTCCTTCGCCATGCGCTCGGCACTTTGAAGTGAAAGTTGCGGGTCCTTCAGATGAGACCTTAAAAACCGAGGCCCCATGTCATGGCAGGCATTGGCACGATAAAGATCCCTCACTGCTCAATGGCCCTGAGTGCCGAGTAAAGGTCAAAATTTGAAGCCCTTCACCGATATATGGTGACGTCTCTATATGAGTGAAAAATTCTTGAATGGGACGTAAAACAACATACAATCAATCAATCAATCTAACTACAAAACAACACTAAATCACTAGGCACTATAGCACAAGTTTTCACTGCAACACATGCTCACATGATGGTGTGTACTGACGATTGTAAATTCTGCATGCTCATATAGGAAAAATAAATTCTAATTGCATTAAATTACATAATTTTGTTTCAATTTGATGTTTATAGTTTTCACTTTCATATGCATGAACTATGCAAGTGCGTATATTACAGTCGCATAGCATTAATTAAAAAGCGATTATCAAGATAAACGTACCCCAGCCTTTTTAAAGTGTCATCCATGCGTATGCATTAAACTAATACACACAACCTTTGGCTTGCATAATTAAAATCAAGGTAAGCCATACATACACCTCGCATAATTAGCGTGCTTTTATCTGTTGATCACAGTAACAGGTAACCCATGTGTGACAGACAGGTGGATATTATCAACAGAGCATCCAGTTTACCTAACGGACTTGATCATCAGAGCGGAAAATTATCCTGACTTCGAGATAACGCATGTGACTTTAATGAATGGGTACACAATTTTACTTCGAGATAACCAGGGTATTCGAATTAACGTGTTCGACATAGAGGGGTTTATTTTAATCATTTATAGAACAAATTTTGTTGGGACTGTGGCCTTCCTTCGACATAACCGGGGTGTTTGAGATATCCGTGTTCGAGATTTCAAAGTTTAGCTGTATGTAGATATCTGAAGAAGCCCGATATTCATCCAACACATACTTAGATATTTGAAGAAGCCTGATGTTTATCCAACACATACATAGATATCTGAAGAAGCCTGATATTCATCCAAAACATACTTAGATATTTGAAGAAGCCTGATATTTATCCAACACATACATGTACCTATATATCTATAGAAGCCTGATATTTATCCAACACATACCTAAATATCTGAAGAAGTCCGAGTAATGGCAGTCGTAGAGAGAGAACAGGAAAGATCGGATCTTTGGTAGACTGTGTAGGACTTCCAGAATTTCAGACCCCTTCACAACCTGTCAAAATATTACAAAAGTAGCAAGTATTGAAAAACTATTATTTATTTACGTACATGTATTTAATTTCTAAAATGTAGGTTAACAACATTTCACAATATAGTGTCAAATGACTTCTTATTAAATAATATCATTATGTATATAACATTCTGTAACAATCTTTTGCATTGACATGTTCACTTTATTTTTTTTTTGTGGTTCTTGAAGTACATGTACAACAAAGCCATAAAATTAAAAGTGGATAGAGTAACTTTTTAAAGAACTTTTTTTTCAATGTTCAGGGTGCATAAGACTTATAAGACCAATACTTTTTCCAAAGAAAATTTTCCAGAATGTTTCTATTGGTGGTGTGGCAATACACTATACACAAGTGTCAATAAATACAAAACATCAAAGACAACATTTTACATCTTTTCTAAATATAAATCAAAATCAGACCTTTTCCCTTAGATCTGGCCTCTCAAGTGCTATCATACTGCACAATACTGTGTACGTGACAAATGACTGGTAATCCATCAGTTCATAGGAGGTGAAGGTCGCCACAGTGTCCAGAAACAGGGTCGCCGCCTGCTTGAAATCACGGATTGACATACAGTAGATTCCGCGGTAGACTTTGAGGCGGTTCCTGCGGTCCCAGTCACCACCTTCATCAATCAGGCTGAAAAGTCATGGGAATATAAATTCATACAATTATGCATTAAAAAATGCATTGAGAAAAAGTTTAGAAAAGAATGTTTTCAAATACTGCAAGGTTTTTCATTTCATTCATATTAAGACAACATGTAAAAACAGAGTTTTGAGACATTTTCCTAACAGTACCTCTGAGCTTTTTCGAGGTTCCTTGTTATGAGGTCATGGTCCATATAAAAGAGGCCCATTCTGATGAGGTGAAACACTAGGTCAAGTCGGTATCCAAGGGTAACTGTCTTTTCCTGGGTCTTCCGAAACTGTGTTAATGAGGCTTCCTACCAAATCAAATATAAACTTGTAAGTTATATTTACAATTTGTCAAATTTGTAGGAAAAATATTGTGATATATCATTTTAACTCTTATATTAAAATTTAACATCAATTCTCTGTAAGGACCAAAAATGCTTGGCCACGCACTATCATGGAATTTTATCACTATAATATTAGAGAGTGCCCTATATAAAGACTATTGGTGGGTAAATTTTGGACAGTACCTCCTTGGTTTCCATAGCAACGACTTTGAAATATTTTGTTATGGCAAAACTGACCTGATTGTCATCACCATGTAAAATAATTCCGTGCTTCCTTAATGTAGGAAAGTTATCAACGTAACATGGGTTTCATTTTATAGCTAAGTAATTAAAGTTTCTGTACATCTAAATTTTATTCAATTTAACCCAAGGTTTTTAATATGATACAGATCAATTTACATGAATTTGTCATAAAAATGAATACGAAGGCGCCTATTTCTTGATATGCATATTAATTTTTGCAGGCAATTGAAACTTAGAAAAAAGATATTTTTAGTAAGATTGAGCTTAGATCTAAAAGATGCAAAAAGATTTGAAGTGGGGAAATCAGTTAAAAGTCATATTCCAATCCCCTCAAATTATAACTTTTCCTAAAAATTAACCTACTAGAGAGTTATTTCCCTTTGCTGACTCTTTTGCACTGAAGACAAAAAAATTAAACTGGTGTTATTTCCCTTTGTTGACTCTCCTGTATTGAAGTCTAAAGAAGTTTATAACAACATGTGGCAAAAACAGACGCCAGAAAAATAAACATGAAACAATTACAGAAAAATGATGTGTTTTTCAACTTTTTAAAATGGAATTCAGGTGTGAATGACAAAGTAAGTCATCAAAAGAAGGAGACACTGCTTTCTCAGCATTCAACTTGATAATGATGTACAGATCTTTATTAATAATAGATTTTTAAAGTCAAATTCACTTTGCGAAATATTGAAACAAATTTTATGAAGTCTGACTTGCATTCCCATCATGTGGGATTCCATGTTCTCTCTAAAACCCATGAGAAAAATGCAAGATGCAATTGGAGGAATACAACAAGCAGAAGATACGGCAGTCAGTGGGAATGGTTAGAACAACCCTAGGTACAGGTATAAATTTGAATTTTTTCAAATATTCATTTTGTATGAAAACTACATGTAAGAAGCTTTTTCAATTAAATTGACATAATTTTTAAATTAAATAATTTTTTTTGTATAATAGACTTAAAATTGGTCTATATTTAAAGATCACCATGTTAGCAGGACATTCCAGATATACATCTTAGTAATATATTTGCATTAATTATAGGAATTTTTGCTTGCTTCAGAAAGCAACTTACTTTGGCAAATCATAACTACAAAGTTTATCAAAAGGAGGAGAATGTTACAGAAGATGTAAGTTTGTATGTAATGAAAAATATACACAAGGCAATTTAATATTAAAAAAAAAAACATATATTTTTGGTAACGTTGTACACAGTGGCGGATCCATGAATCTTGGAAAGGGAGAGGGACCAGTTTGGTGTTGGGGTAGGGGCTCAAGGCCACACCAAAAAATTGATTTATTAAATCTGATGTATATTTTGGACACAAAAGGGGAGGGGGGGGTACAGTGGTACAGTTTAAAATCTGATTTGGCCAAAAAAGTAGTACCGGTAGGTGGTGGGTAAAAATTAGAGATGGTCGACTTAACGGAAACACATAAAAATTTTTTTAGCCTAAAAAGAAGTCATATAATTCAGATTCACTGTAAAAGAACAAAACATATTTAACTGTATTCTCTATTGAGAAGTTGACGGCTCGTTTTAATACTCCCTCTGAGGGGGAGTATTAAAAGAGCCATCAGCTTCTCAATAGAGAATAATTTAACTGCAGCTATAAATACACACTAATAAGATATGAATATAATATACCCATGTAAATGTATGTATTCATGATTGACAATAAGAATGAATTTCTTTAATTTGAAAAAAAAATATTTTAAACATATTTTAGATGCACAGGTGCTTTGAAAAATCAAAGTACTGAAGGTACTGATGGGAGTTGATTTTAAGGACGATTTCAAATAAAATTTTATGTTTTTAACCCTGTGTACAACTTTTCAAATAATGTGCAACATTATTGCTTCTTAATTTAGTATGCGAGTATCAAAAGACTAAAAAAAATATCACGAATCTATGGAGTCAAATAAGTAAGGCTTGTTTTGATTTGACCATAACTTTTGAATGATATGCAAAAACGTTTAAGACTTCTTCATTGCTCAAAAATTTTCAGTAATTTAAGGTATTTTCCTTACTACAAATTTCTTTAAAAGTGCCAGAGCGACTTTTTTTCGTCAGAATGTGATTCAAGTTGTTGATTCCGCTCCTATATATATATATAATCTTTGAATAAATGATTTTTAAGTGTACGTTTGAATTTACATATAGAGAAATGGTGTACATTTTGCGAATTTGCATAGGCGCCATATTGTTTTCAATATGGCAGATTTTTGTTCAATGCATTATAAAAGAAAAAAAAAAGCATAGATTAAAAAATATCAATTCGGAATGATTCCTTCCTCACTTGATTCTATCATTTATTGTGTCCTGTATCGGAATGCAATCTTTCGTTTACAAAATTACAATGATATTCATGTAGAAAAAAATGTGATGAAAGAGCTTACAAGGTCTTTATCAAGCAAATTTATAAATATTTGTTGTTTTCCGATTTCATCCTCATCTTGCGTGAAGTTGTCAAACTTGCAATTTCAGTTTCTAAGACACATGTAATCAGATGTTGTTTTTTTTTAACTGAAAATCCCGTTTCAGACAGAATTCAGAAAAAATGAACAACACTCCCAGTGGCGAAAATGCAGGTTTTTTGTTATTTTTTTTTTACCTGAGAAAATATTGAACTTCATTATTGTTATACGATGAGATAATTACTTATGTTTCATCATAAAAAGATTGATATTTCTTTTCTGAAAAATATCACAAAAATTATGAATATTCATTGACAACGGTCACATTGTCATTAATTCATGAATAAGGTGTACAACATTTAACCATGTGATGTACGGTGCTCTGACCAAAGTTAAATTACGACAAATATACTATCTATATTGGTGATGAGAAAATTAATGGAGCAACATGACTATACCAGAAACAGAGATTCTTCTCAAATGTATGCCCTCTTTCCAGATTTGTATTGTTTTATAGATTTTTTTAGATCAATCACTGTCTGTTATCTTCACCTTTTTCATAGTGACTTTGATTCACAATATACATCTTCACTCTTGTAAGGGGGGAAAAGACTTACCAGATTTTCAATTCTATACCAATAGCGTGTAGGGGAAATTTACCAAATTCAGATAGTACAGCAAAACTAGTTGCATATTTATGTACACCAAGTATTAATTTGCAAAATTTCAGTTTATCACAGAATGATTTGGATAACATCCTGTTTATTGTACCGCCAGGGATGCTACTTTTTTTTAGTAAATGGATTAAGATAAACCCAAATTTCAAATGCATACAATAATTAAAATAGGGTAATTGAATGATCAAAAAAGTGAACAGTGGTTTTAATGTCTAAATTTATTATAACTATGAATTTTTTCTGCCTTTTTTTAAATCAATTAATTAATTTTTTTTGATAAAGTTAATATACTTCGAGCAATAGATAAGAGCATGAGAAATGATACACTTAGGTATTTGTATTTAGATACACTATATAACATAACAGTGTATTTACATATAAACAAATTTCGTTTGTTTATAAATTAAACCTTATTGTGTGGCATAATTCATTTTTAAATGTATCATTTTTTTTTTTTACTTTTCGCTGGAATCTAACTAAGATTGCAGCGAGATGAAATATTTCATTACAGGTATATTAAACTACAAAGCAACATATTTTGTCTTTGTTCGCAAATGTATACGAATCACACGGTTTTGTTTTAGAAGGAAATGGGCTTTTTCAACACCCCAACTCCACTCCAAAAATACTCAGTGTGCCCCAAATTAGCAAAATTCTGGATCCACTCCGAAAAAATTCCGTTCTATCAACAGTGAACTAATTGTTGAGACAATAACATGCACAGATTTAATATTCCTGCAAAAATAAAAAAATAATCCTGTGTATATTATCAATAATTATCATTCCAGGCACAAAAGTAAAAGGCTGTTAAATTAATTTTGTCAAGTAGGTCACGTCTGCTGCAGTTTGGAGATCTTATCTGCGGCTTTAGAACTTTACACATGTTAGAGATACTGGAGGCACATAATGTCCGCTGTGATAATCATCAGGGATGGGGTAATCGTAATCGAGTAATCGTAATCGATTGTAATGATTACTGTTTTTCAAGTAATCGACAGTAATCTGTAATCGAAGAGATTTTCGATTACTTGTAATCGTAATTTAATCGATTACAGCTAAAATTTTCAATGTAATTATAATTACTTTTTCGATTACTTTCGATTATTTTATACATAAATGGATGTTATTTTGAAGAATTATTTCCAGTCAGTCACACATAAATATCAAATATAAACCACCTTGTGTAATGTTTGGATTTCCTAACTTTTTTTATCATAAGTTTAATAATGTTCTCAATAAAATTTGCATTATAGACCTACTGGTCTAGTATTAAATAATTCAGAAGTGTATTTCAACCATTTATTAATAAAATATACAGATTTTTCATGTGCATTTTACATTTGACCCACTGTCCTCTTGCTGCATGTCCTTTTTCATATTTCAGATGTTGAAAAACTTTGTCTTGTAATAGAAAATTATAAATAACAAAAACAGATTTAAGTGCTGTATAAAATATAAATAATTTGGTAAATAAACTACATTGTACTCGAAAAAAAAGAAGATGGAAATACTTATTCATATCTGAAAATGTTTAAACAACTTCAAGCTTGTGTTTCAGTAACTTTAAAATTTATTGCAAAATCACTCTCATGTTTTCATTCAAAATTGTAAGGTTGCTTTTATATCAGCGAGAGCTAGGTTATAAGTGTCTGTAAGAGAGGGAGTAAGTGTCACTGTGTTGGCTTATCTTAATTGGCTAATTAATTGACTAAGACATATCCCTGATTGCAGATAATGAGGTGTAAACTGTGAACTACCTAGTGTTTAACTTTCATTCCGTTGAAGACAAACAGTATTATTAAAACAATTAATAGCTCTCAAAACACTTATTTCAATGCAGAATGAAATTGTGCTACATGTATTAGTTAAATTACTTAAGGACACATTTAATTTACATGTTTATTACTAAGAGCTCATTCTAATTTACTTATTTTTTGAAAAAAGACACGTACAGGAATGTTTAATGTGTACTGTCAACATACGGGCAGCCCAAATACTTCTAATGTAGTAATTCACAATAAAATATTAAATAATTTTTTCAACAAGTCAATAAATATGGAGGTTCAGATCTGAAGTTGAAAGGAATAATTAATTCCTTGGCATATTTTATTGTAGGAATCATGTCTCCACTATAAGTAGAGAATCCCTCATTTGGGCATTTAGTGAGAATGTTGGCCAGAATAAAACCTTAAAAGAATCTGCACTGAAACTGCAGGAACACATTCAAACTTCAGTGGATAACATCAACATTTACCATTTAAATATTGCTTTGATATTTGAAGAGATAAAAACTTGGAAGTAATCGATTATTAATCGATTACATCTTCCAAAGTAATCGATTACAATCGATTACAGGACAAAAATGAGTGTAATCGATTAATAATCGATTACACAAAATTCCTCTAAGTAATCGATTATTAATCGATTACATTTTTCAGTAATCGTGCCCATCCCTGATAATCATGCAGTCTTGCTCGCATATGTACACAAACATTATAGAGTTTACATCAGTTGTCTGTATCAATCTGATTTTGTGTTCTCGATCTGTATATACTGACATGCATTTAAACGTATATGTCTGATTATTAATCCCGTTATTATGGGGCTCATATTGTCGAAGCATGGTGTTTATGCATCGTTATAATCACGAGGATACCTCCAGCCTTTTCCTACAAACTGATGACGTATCTAAGCTATTTTAGGAGCGAGTTTCCTATCTTAAAATTAGAATATATGTACTATTTTCTTATTCGCAATATCTGTAAATCTATTTTCTTACATAAATATTTAGGCCTGCCGTTTACTGAGATTATACATTGCATTTTTAAATCTTTACACCCTGCTCAATTTGTAGGTTAAAACTGTAATTTCAACCTTTCTCCCATTTTCACAACATCCTGCATTTAATCGAGGACACCCCCTTGGTAGCTGTTTGTCAATTGTATGTATTGATGCGCCTCTGGCGCGCTGACTATGAGGAGTTGATAAAATCAACTCCCAAAAAGAAGATGAAAAGATACCGGTACATAAAGAGAACCTTTTTTCTTGTGTTTTTATCATCTTTATTTCAACACAAAGGCTAAATACCAGAAGCAAGAGGCAGTTACAAAATTAACTAATGGAGAAAGAAACCTTGCAATTGACTGTGAGAACTGAACATCGGACAGTATCTTAACTGAACAATATTCTTTTGGAGAAGATTCTGTTAGAGCATGGGAACAGCTTTTGGAGTAGGTGATGGTAAATTGTTTCAGTTACTTTTACCTTGCAATTGGCTACACTGAAAATACTGTATGTGTACATAAATTGGCGTATTCAAAATTTAGCGCAATCATTGGGTATGGAGTGGTTGGCGTAATCACGAATTAGCGCTACATACGTCTGCGCCATGTATTGTATTTATTATTGGTTAATTTATGGTATTCATTAATTAGCAAATTGTTGTCTGCGTTCAAGGCGATAAAATATGAAGAACAGGTGCTTGAGGATGGGACCCCCTCCCCCGCGTTCTGTACCCCAAGGGTTCTCCCCGACTTTTTTAAATAAAATATATTTCTATGACACATTTACAAAGTATTACAATTGAAAAATCCAAAATATAATTTAAAACTAACCTTTTATAAAAATTCATACTTTCTGATACTAAAAGGTCTCTTTTAGTATTCAAGAGTATGAATTTTTATAAAAATAAATAGAACAATGAACTTCATGTGTATAAACTATAAAAGAAGATGGATTAACTGGAACCAGATATTTGAAAACATAAACATATAGATAAATTTATGTCATCTACATTATTATTTTAGTATATCTTGTGTATTCATATTTTTTTATTTCATGTTTATTCCTAAAAATCTGTATGTAAGCTTTCCAGCCGTGGTGTGTTTGTGTTTGTGTATGTGTATGTATGTTTGTTTATGGCTAAAGTCAATTAAAAAAAAAAAACTTTGTGTATGTGTCAAAGAAAAATATTTTATATAAAAAAAAGTCGGGGAGAACCCTTGGGGTATGGAACACGAGGGGGGGGGGGGGGGGGGGGGTCCCGTCCCCAAGCACCTGTGATAGGAAGCCTGCTTTTTAAAGTACACATGCAGGAATTCTGAGGCAATTTATTTGGAGGTGAAAATACTAACTACTAGCTTAGTATTATATACATTTTAATAAAAATAGATATGCTTATATACTTGTATTTGTTATCACATATCCGTCCCCAAGCACCTGTGATAGGAAGCCTGCTTTTTAAAGTACACATGCAGGAATTCTGAGGCAATTTATTTGGAGGTGTAAATACTAACTACTAGCTTAGTATTATATACATTTTAATAAAAATAGATATGCTTATATACTTGTATTTGTTATCACATGAAAATGTAGTAGATATTAAACAATTGATTTTTAATTAAAGTACATGTATGTTTTTTTTATTCCAGGGGAAAAGATGAAGATGATTATTTCAAGTTTCACTTTTCAAACCCATTTAAAATTCTTCTTGACTGGACAGACACAACACCACATAATGGCCAACCTCTGATGTAAAGAGAAATCATGAAAACATCAAGCCTAGCTGTTTCTATTGTCTACAAAATTGTTATATAGCAGTTATTTTCTACATTTTGTTTATCTCTAAATACACATTTTGGATAAGGCCAAACAAAAAAATATGTGTGGTTCCGGTTACACTTCCAAAAAAATTAGGGTAGGTAGGTAGGTAGGTAGGTAGGTAATTTTTTTTTTTTTTTTTTTTGGTTTTTTTTTTTTTTGTTTTAGCAAAATGATTTTCTTAATTTTTTCTTTAGAAATAATACCTATCACTGCTTTGCAAATGGCATTTAGATGTGGTGTGATAATATACTAGTCAATATTGGTAGGGGACACCTACATGCTAGTTTGCTTTGGATTTAATACTATTAAACTATGTTTTGCAAGGAGGCCGTCATTGCTGAAACTAAAACTTAAACTGGAGTCATTGATGGAAATCGGGGAAAATTCCGGAAAAAATATGAAAATTGCCAAAAAAAGATTAGGGTCGGGGGTTATAAAATAGGGAAGGTCGGGTAACCGGAGCCACACATATTTTTTTATTTGGCCTAATGTTAAGATGTAGATTCTTGCTTGATCAATAATTTGAAAAAAAAACTTTTTAAAAGTAACGATAAAATTATACATATACACATGAATATGTGTATGTTTTCTGATTGTAAGAATATACATTAATGGTTTTATTTTTAATGGGGTGTTAATTTATGGTCAGTCTAAATAATTCTAAATTTCTTTATCCAAATAAAATTGTTATCTAAAGATTTGCATCTGGGAACAAGCAAAATTAAAATGGAGGAAATTAACATTAGCTTATCAAATTTCAAACCTGCTAAATTAATACCTACCTATGCATGAAAAAGTAATAATTTATTATATATTTATTTATTTATTTTTTTGGTTGAAAAGTATCATTAGAGTTTTTATCCATTATCTTTATCCTTTTTTATCTAGTATTTGAAAATGTTGTTTACTGAAATAAGTTCCAGTGAAAAGTTGAATAGCTAATTTTCTTTAGATTTTGAGTTACCTGCCCTTTGTAAAGGATCATAGAGAAACAATAATAATTCATTTAACAATTTTGTTTTATCTTATTTATTACCTTTAATAATATTTACTTATCATTCCGTTTGTCTGATCTATTCGTGAGAAAAGTGTTTGGAAAAGAAATTTTATAAAACAACCAGTGTCTAGTAACATTTTGAAAAAAATATTATTTGGCAAAATGCCAATTTTCGAAGTTAAAAATACCAAAAATGAAAAAAAATCCCCATTCTACTTTTCATAAAAGTTAACTAATATTATTATGGTGTTTCTAAAATTTCAGGTGAGTTTTTCTTGAATTGCCTGCATTTCTTGAAAGACTTCTTGAAATATAGGGTAAAAACGACCATTTTCAAAATGTAAGAATTTGGTCATCTTTGAGCCATCAATTGAAGAATTTGCTGTGACTTGTAGAATTTTTTTTTATTGTGTTTTATAGTGCTTCATTTGTTCTATTCATATAATGTATGAATTATCTCAAAATAATTAAGATGATTAAACCACATGAAATCAAGTACATAGCATTTTTATGCTTGAATTGAGAGTAAATGGGGCAAAAATCTATATTAGCCCGTTACCATGGCAACCAAGGTAGTAACCTTAATTTTGAATGTTGATTATGTCATAATGTATGGGCATTAACCACCTGAAAAAGTTTCATGAAAATCGCTCATGGTGTGTGCCATAGCCCTACAGTAAAATTTTGGTCCTTACAGAGAATTGATGTTAATATGTATACAGTTGAACTTTGATAACTCGTACACAGAGATATCTCGAATACCATGGATGTAGAAGTAGTTTGAAAGTCCCAAGCCCTTTTTCTTTCAGTATTTTCAGTTTTTTCTCCATCCCATTGAGTTCGAGATAGAAAGGGTTCACTGTACTTAAATATTATATGCACACCTTTAATATGAAAACATTTATTATTTTAAAAAAAATTCCTGCACTATACTGATATTTACCTTGTCTCCAATTTTACATAAATATTCTGCTTTCTTCAGCATGAATTCTCGGACTTCAGTTTCTCCCAGATTTTTCTCGGCGTCCTCTATAGAGGCCTCTATTTTCTTGAGTTCTGCTTCATTTGCTGCCTTCATTTTCTTCATAAGAGTCTCGTCACATTTCCATTTCAAATCTTTACACAACTGCTCGTAAAATGGAGCCATGTCTGTCAATGAAAATGTGTAACATTTATATCTCATTAATTTTTTATAAAGATTTGTTTCTCTATGCCTTAAACAAATCTCAGATTCTTTCTCCGTCAGCTGAATTTTTTTTTTACATATTACATACTGTACAGGTAACTTCATTTCACTATTTATATTTCTTTTCTTTAAATTGAAAAAAAAATGACTTGGTAAGTTTTAAACAAGAGGAAAAGTTTTAACAAGGGCCACATCACTCACCTTAGCACTTTGGCTTGGAAAGAGTAGAAATCAGTTCAGTATTGAAAAGTTTAAATAGAAAGTGGGGGGGGGGGGGATAATTTGAACAAACTTGAATCTACACTATCTGAGGATGCTTCTGAATTAATATGACTAATCATTGCTTTGCTGTCCTTGAAAAGAAGATTTTTAATTATTTTTCCTATATATTCCTTTGTAAAACTTTGATCCCCCATTGTGGCCCCACTCTACCCCTGGGAATCATGTTTTGAACAAACTTGAATCTACACTACCTGAAGATACTTCCATATCAATTAGACTAATCATGTCTTTGCTGTTCTTGAGAAGATTCTTAAAGACTGTAAACTTTACGAGACTAGAGAATGGAGACGAAATGCATAAAGAATCTTCCTGAATCCTTTTATCTAAGAATGCATGAACATAAGTAGTAAAAATAATACATGTACAGATTTGTAAGACTTTTTAGGCTTCTTAACACTTAGCTTTGATCCTTGGCTTCTATAAAATGGAACTCGGTGTTGTTATTGATGCATAATTGATAAGCAAGAATAATTTTTTGGCCGAAATTTTTTCATCTTCATAATCATTGTAATGTATCAGGAAATTTTATTACTCACCATATTGCCACATTCCCAGGTTTGGCCACAAAATGCGAATAAAGCAAGAAACAGGTAAAAATAGCTACCTGGCATAGGTATAAATAGCTACGTATGTAGAAATAGTTTTTGGACTGAACCTTTTTTAGGCATAATTTGTTCACAATATTTAAAAGATAAATTTTAATTTAATACTGCTCTATATTATCAATTTTCTGTGTTAATACTTTATCAATCGAATGAAATATTTCAGATTATGTTTCTTAGGTTGATACTGTATAGGGGGAAAATAACTTGCTGTGTTAATATTTGCTATATTCATGGTGTTAATAAATCCGTGAATTCAAGAAACAGTGAATAAGTTTTCAATAATCTCCATGTTTTATTTGGAAATTTGGGAGTAGACTGTGTACCATAGGTATTTTTACGTGCAGTACATGGTCATTTCAGTAATTACGAGTAGTACTTGTCATTCAATTATTTTAATTATCATGCTTTACTTTAATTCAAATCAGCAGATAATAACATGCATTTGTTAAAAAGCTGTTTTAATAGCCAACGCTACATGTTTCGTCAATCCAAACACGTGGGTAATGGGTTTTGATTACCCATGCGTAACTAATGTTACCCCGTGTATTTGTTACCTGCATTGTTATGCGTAATAGTTTTGGTTTTAAAAAATCATTCAAATAACTATCGAACTTGCTGAAGATGTAGAAGGATATTATTTTGTCGATGCATACATTAACACATTCCAGTGGTTTTTCGCCACGATGTATTATCCCTTTGGAAAGAAGATCTTCGGGTGTACATGCACTCATCGTAAAAGCATACTGAAAAGTAATTCGACGTTTATAAGCAAGGACTTTTAATAACTGCACTTGTTTTAATTAATCGTCAAGAAATTATTAAATCTAACTATTTTATATAAACCTACCCTGTTGTTCCTGAAATGAATACATAACGCTGATTTATGCCGCTCTAGCTATGCTATAGATTAAACGGATATAGACAAGGGAGGTAACTTTTATTATATACAAATTCCGCGAATTCAACAAACCACGATCGTTTCAGAGGAGAGAAGACTGTGAAAATTACAACCTGTGAAATTAACCCCCTATACAGTATACATTTTTGCTATAAAATTTAATACTGAAATACGCAGGATTTGTGATTTTCTGGGCGATTGTAATTATGATTGTTTATTTCCAAGTCCGTAAAGTGAGTCGGCAGTGTCAAACCCAATCCAAAACCCGAAAGAAGAAAATGTATGGCTGGACCAGGAATCAAACTCGGGACCCCCTGCATCTCTAGTCTGGTGCTCTACCGACTGAGCTTTCCAGGCCGATATCCACGGCCCAAACCATTACACAAGATTAATTATCAGTTGGTAGATCTACAAACTGGAGTTTTTCAGAAGACTGAAAAGGCTTAAGGCATAGATTTCTTACGCAAAATATTGTACAAATGCACAAAATTAGATCAAACTCATATAGATATATATATTTATCTTAAAACCTGGACAGAAGAAACGGTCAGAAGTACAACAATGACACATGAGTTTTGAACGAAGTGAATGGTTCGTTTTCCCGGAAACTTACTGTTCTCTTCCACTGCAGCCAAAAGTTTCTTCTTGATTTCCACATCATTTTTGTATTTGTCTGTTTCCAAAAGGAATTTCCACTGGGCATGCTCAAAATTTGGGTTTTTCTCTAAACCTTCTTCTTCTAAATTTTCTATCGGCATTTTTGTTACAGGAAGTTACAACTGTATTTTAAGAATTTCGATCCCGATCCGAAATCTCAAATTAAATATTAGGCCTATGTATAGTATGGTATAGTATGGTATAGTGAGGGTTTATAAATAACAAATTATTAATTATCAATCTATCCTACATATATATCCTTTTAATTTTCGGTCCTGTTTGACATATGTAATTGAAGGTTAATGTTTAGTTTGCTGTTTAGAAAGGACATTTTCGCATAAGGTAGCAATTTCTATCATCGTTGACATCTCTTTCCTCTCTCACGATATCAATGTCATTTACTCATACGTGTTATCAACTTTATGGTTAGAATTTAGGATTGTGTTCTTTGAATTTGCTATGTTTAACTCTACCTAATTTCAGTTTTTTAAATTAATGTCATACGGAGATCGATTTCCCCTTCATGCAACTTACTTCGTATCCTTGGTCAGTGCGAAAGTGGACTGAGTTAAATGTCAAAGATTAGATGTGTGAGTAATCTACGAAAAATCTTTGTCATATTCAGTTTGTTCTAAAATGCATTTATGAAATTAACAATATTTTTGACTTATAATAATTCTGATCTTTAAAACCGTTTTATCATTTGCAGCAATATTACAAAATGAACCTTTTTTTACTTTATTTGGGAGGGGGAGAAGGGCGGAGAGAATTAAATCCGACTCCTATCTTTTTTTTTTTGGGGGGGGGGGGGGGGCTAATTGATATTTTTTTAAAAAAAAATAAAGGGGTGGTTTGCGTGGACTTTCATATACATGTACTTCAAATTTAATTTCTATAGCAACTCTAGGAAGGAGTTCGTGTTTCCTTGGGGGTTCCAGGGTCATTTCTTTTTTTCTTTATTTAAATCTAAATAACTTGGAAAAATCGGGGGGGAGGGGTGCTCCCCCTTTCTAGATCCGCTCATGATCTTATTCTTCATAGTGTTTCTATAATAAATTCCAATCGTTCACGTAGAATAACATTTCATTGCTAATGCCCCTCCCCTTATTGAAGTTATTTGCTAGGTCTTTTCTGTTTTCTTTTATGTTTCTCCTAATGTGGGTAAACCCCTGTAACTATTTTTAGAATCGGTAGGGGAAGAAAGTAGTTCAGTAAAAAATAGTTCCCGAATTTACAACCAGTATACTTATTAGTTCGTTGCCTGAACAAAAGATGCTTGATATATTAATGCATGAAGGAAGAAATAAATCCCTTAAAAACGATTTTCCGTTTTTGTATATATTTTTTTAAAGAAATGCATTTAATTATTTGACGCATGTATGACCGGAAGACCCCATGCCTTTACTTTCATTTTGATTATTTTGGAAACATGAACATTTTTCTGGAGTATGTTACTGACAGGTGTGGATGAAGGTGAAAGCCTTTCCTCTTCTCTAAAGAGAATATTAGTATGTGTGCCTTTTGTGGGAGAGGGGAAGGGGGTATTAAGTTTACGTAGTTTTATTCTTTTGATTTCTCCTCAAAGGCACCGTTGGATCCGCTTGGCTGTTTAAATTGGTGCGTGCGGGCGTCGCTGGATTATTCGTTGACTGTACACGAAAGAACATAACCGTTAAGAATGTCTGGACGTGGCAAAGGAGGCAAAGTGAAGGGGAAGGCCAAGAGCCGTTCTTCCCGCGCCGGACTGCAGTTCCCCGTGGGTCGTATTCACCGTCTGCTGAGAAAGGGCAACTACGCCGAGAGAGTGGGAGCAGGCGCTCCCGTGTACTTGGCTGCCGTTCTTGAGTACTTGGCCGCAGAAGTCTTGGAGTTGGCAGGCAACGCTGCCCGCGACAACAAAAAGACCAGAATCATTCCCCGTCATCTGCAGCTGGCCATCCGCAACGACGAAGAATTGAACAAACTCCTGTCCGGCGTGACCATCGCGCAGGGTGGTGTCCTGCCCAACATCCAAGCGGTGCTCCTTCCCAAAAAGACACAGAAAGCCGCCAAGTAAAAAGATCCTATAGTTGTGTTGTGTGCAGCACAAAACCAAACGGCCGTTTTCACGGCCACATAAGCTTTTCGAAAAGATACCTACATTACAAACGAGTTGAAACGTAAACAATTATTATAGCTAGAAAATAATAGAAACACACGAATTCAATAATTTTCAACACAGAACAGAGATCAAACATCAAAGAAAGTGTTATATATTTAATGATAAATAAATGTATTAAGTTAATAACAAAAGCAATAAATTTTAAAATTGACTCGCATGTATATTCGTATATGTACGTTTTTTTCTTTCTCGTTATAGGCAGTTGAATCCAAACCTTATAGGCCTGCGTACAAATGTTGAATTCTCACGTATTACTTGAATGCTCACTCAACAAAGAGATAAGAAAAAAAAAAACCCATTTCATTGACCAATTAAGACTAGAAACTGCGAAAATCATCTAACATGGCGATCTAACTTTCAATTTTTTTCCTTTGATACAAATATTTTTAAATATGATCATTATTTTATTAACATATTCAAAAGATCTGTAACTCCAGTTAAATCCTTAATGTTTCTTTTTTTTTCCCCCTCGCTATTGTTTTATATGATGATTATTTAGACAAAATTCCTAATTGATAAAAATAGATAAAAGTTATGAATATAAGAATCTCATAAGAATAAGAAGATGTGGTTTATATTATGTCTTGAATGTTCTTATTCAAAAAAGTGTGCTTCCCATAATAAGAGTGAATAAAAGCAACTCGATGCCAGTTTCCGGATACTTACAGTACTAACACAATTAAAAACTGGTAGTAAATTTTCTTTCGAATAGACTACCGATGCGAATGACTAAACGACATTTTTTTCAACACTTTACATTTATTGCGATGTCCATCACTGCGCCGTGCAGCACATCTGCATCGTCACGTGACATATAGATGCAGGGAATCATGATCTGCACGTGGAAAGTGTGCAACCAATTTGATGCTTCTATCAATGTATTGTATTGTCTTGTATTATATACTGGTTGTCTTGTTCAACTTGAAAGATATAGATTTTAAATACATTGGCTTTTGACCACATTCTGTTTATTTACATGTACTCAATTATTTGTGTGTGTAAATTACAAGAAACAAATTAATATCAATGAATAAGCTACTCCCATTATTCGCCTTGTTCGTCTCTCTCTGTCTCTCTCTTATGTATAACTACTAATTAAGTGAGTGTTCTACAATTATTAAATACACGCCCTTTTTATGTGATTTTTTTTTTTCATGTAATTTACAAGGATGTCAGTTATGTATATTCTTATGATATAATTATACTGAGAAATTCAGACGTTGTACCACCGAATGTGGTACGTTACGTACGGTCTGGATCTTTCCGGTGTCCTCGGTGTTATAATTATAAAGTAGGTGTCATGTATTTAAATATTCGAAAAGAAATTATATGTTGTCCCTTTAAGGGGGTGAACATCCACTGATCTAGAAAGTATATTAGATATATATTTGAACATTCAACAATTTGTGAGATTCCGTGATTTCCCTTCATATGACCCTTTTGTTTGATTGTTTTTTTTTCTCT
This sequence comes from Saccostrea echinata, assembly GCF_033153115.1. NCBI lineage: Eukaryota > Metazoa > Mollusca > Bivalvia > Ostreida > Ostreidae > Saccostrea > Saccostrea echinata. The sequence goes on along the minus strand of NW_026889760.1, from coordinate 21,349 downwards.
CTCTCTCCATTTCATATGAAATGCAAGGCACACATCACTATCCATTGTGCGCGTGTTTGTGCCGAATGTTTGCATTTTCATTCGGATTTTAAGTAACATAGAAGACAATTGAAAGAAATGTACATGTATGTTTTATCACATAGCAATGTAGTAAGTACTTCAATCCCTTACTCGTGTTCTATTCCTCTTGTTTTCGTGTTTTAATCAAAATTAGTCGCTTCTGGGCTCCAGGGAACAGCGCATTTTCAGAATCAACAGACAATTCCTCCTTTAAAATGACAGATTAAGAACCTTAAACAAAAACAGTTATGTAGGAAATTATTTCAAGAAAACGCACAGTGACATATTTGAGAAAATTAAGTAAAATTGGGAGGACAAAATCGGAAAAATAACAGGTATTGAAACACAAAGTTTGACGAGTTCAATCCTCTACGCTCTCGACAATTGGGGAGTTTTCACGGAGGTCCGCGCTCGCCGCCACTCAAATAAGGCCATCGGCGGAGGTGATTTCATTCATTTCCTTATCGTCGATAACGTCGTTCACATCAGTTGTAGAAAACAGGACAAAAAAATTATGGCAGACGCCGCACCAGCAAAATCCCCCGCCAAGAAGAAGGTTTCCAAACCCAAGACGGTCCCCGCCCATCCCAAGTACATCGAGATGATCAGCGCTGCTGTGGCTGCCCTGAAGGAGCGCGGAGGTTCCTCGAGACAAGCTATTCTCAAGTACATCATGGGCAACTACAAAGTCGGTAATGACGCCTCTAGTGTCAACACCCATCTGAAGATGGCCCTCAAGAACGGAGTCAAGAAGGGAGTTCTCAAACAGGCCAAGGGTACAGGTGCCAGTGGTTCCTTCAAGCTGGGAGAGAAGCCCAAGACGGAGAAGAAACCCAAGACCAAAAAAGTCACCAAACCTAAGGCTGCCAAGCCCAAGAAAACGACCAAACCCAAGAAGACAACCGGGGAGAAAAAGCCAACAGAAAAGAAAAAGGCTGTTAAGAAACCTGCAGCACCCAAGAAGGCCAAGTCTCCCAAGAAGAAAGCAGCTACTAAGTCTCCCAAGAAAGCCAAGGCAGCTCCAAAGCCTACGAAAACCAAAGCGCCCAAGAAAGCCACAGCCAAGAAGTCAAAAACCCCAAAGAAAGCCACCAAGGCGTAGACTGCCAATTGTCTTAAACCAATTACAAAAGCCCTTTTCAGGGCTACCAACATTTTTAGAAAAGATGCCTCTATTACATACATGTACTAATGGAAACACAAAATGAATAAACAAGAAGTACACTTACCTATTACACATAGTTTATTTGTCTTCGACTGGAAGCAAATTGCAAAGTCATGATAATATTAACATGCTGTTTCTGAGAAGAAGAAGAAACAAAAGTCAGTTTTTAATTTGTTTACATACCCTCCCTCAAGTAAATAAAATTTTACTTTTTCCACATCACAACGCCTACGCTAACTATATGGCCATTATTATTAGTGTTATCATTCTAGTATATTTGTTTTCATGTTTTTTTTTTTTTTTTTTTTTTTTTTTTTTTGTTTTGTTTTGTTTTGTTTTGTTTTGGTTTGGTTTTTTTTTTTTTTTTTTGTTTTTTGTTGTTTTTTTTGTTGTTGAAGTTTTATTATTATTATTAATTTTTTTTATTTTATTTTATTTTATTTTATTCATTCATTTATTTTATTTATTTATTTATTATTATTATTATTATTATTTTTCTTTTTCTTTTTTTCTTTTTTTTTCCCCACTTTATTTGGAATCAAATGTGGAACGAATGGAATAAAAGTTCATGCGTACCTTTTGAAAGACAGATACATACATTCTTATTCTTTTCATTTATTTATTCTTTTCATTTATTCATTCATTCATTCATTCATTTATTTAATTATTCATTCATTTAATTAATTATTCATTTATTTGTATTATTTGTTTTGTTCTTGTTTTTGCAACAGGGTAATTCCTGTTCATCCTATATGCACCATTCTGATTATCTGCAAGTATCATGATACTTAGTAATATTACTGGGCTTGTTCAGATAATGGTAGGAGGAAATAATGACAAGAAATATATAATATATATTTTTCGAAAATGCATTTTGCTTCAATAACGAATTGAAAATATATGTATATATATAATAAATAATTCTATTTTCTATTCAATTGACGTTACATTCATCCCCATTATTCACCATATATATATTTTTAAAAAAAATATTTGACTATATGTATCTGCAGTGAAATCATGTGTCAAAAACCGACTTGATTTTCTTTTTCTTTTGGGGCAATTCTGTGGATTGAAACTACCTACAGACGTAGCCAATGGTCATCTCGTTCACCTGACTAATCGTAGCGAGTGTTACTGCGGGCACCAGCCAATCGACTAAGCCGACTGGTAGACCGCAGCGATTTTCAACTTGAGCTTACAAAGATATATAAGTTCACGGTGCAACACTGCCACTTCATTCATTCGAGTTTGAATAATCTGAGGAGATAGCATGGCACGTACCAAGCAGACGGCACGAAAATCTACAGGAGGCAAGGCCCCCAGAAAACAGCTCGCTACCAAAGCTGCTCGTAAAAGCGCACCAGCCACGGGTGGCGTTAAGAAACCGCATAGATACAGGCCAGGAACTGTCGCCCTCCGTGAAATTCGGAGATACCAGAAGAGCACTGAGCTTCTCATCAGGAAGCTGCCATTCCAGCGCTTGGTCCGGGAAATCGCTCAGGATTTTAAGACCGACTTGCGTTTCCAGAGTTCAGCTGTCATGGCTTTACAGGAAGCAAGCGAAGCTTACCTTGTTGGTCTCTTTGAGGACACCAACCTGTGCGCCATTCACGCCAAGAGAGTAACCATCATGCCCAAAGACATCCAGCTGGCCAGACGTATTCGTGGAGAGCGTGCTTAATTTTAAGCTGTATTTCAAGTCCTAAAGCAAACGGCCGTTTTCACGGCCACCTACATTCTTCGAAAAGATGCCTTCTGTTCAGACGTTGAAACATCTCTGAAAATAATGTTGAATTATTTGGCCGAAATTAATAAATTTTGTCAAATTCGGCGTACAATGCCCCCAAATTGAAAAAAAAAAAAAAAAAAAAAAATGTTGAGACACAGTACATCCTTCAGTGAATATATCTGTGCCTTACATATATATAATTACATAGCACAATGCTAGACAATTTCATAGTATTATTGTCATCATCAAGTTGTAGAAGTTGTCTACACATCTTGAAACTATATTTTGTACAAGTCCATCAACCTGCCCCTCTAGAATACATTCAAGAATTTTGCGAAATAAATTAGAAAATAGCACAATTATTTAAATAGAAAATGATGGAATGTGTCGAAGCAAAAAATAATAACAGTATTACAACTTTATCTCATTAGTTCTACAGCTATGCACATATGCGAGTACATGCATTTCAGAACTGCAATTCCGTATTTCATTTATATTCAAAGTATGATTTTTATTGATTTCTAAACAACGTCAAATATAACGATATTCATTCTAACGTGGCGTGTAATAAAATGAAAAAGGCTCATTTATAAAGCCGGTTTGGTCACTGCTTAAAGTTGCCTTTGAAAATTAACTGAGAAAAGAGGAAATCAAATAAATTATCACATCTATAACTAGATATCATAAATGAATGAGAATCAAAAGTTTCATTCAGCTTCTACATTTTGTATTATTTCGGTGTTATCTGTCACACCCCTTTCCTTTGAATAACTTAATCCCCACCCACCCACCCACACACGTTTTTATTATCATTCGGCAACAACGGTATTTATTTTGTTAAACTCAAAGCAAAAAATACTGAAATAAAAAAATAACAACAACAAAACAAAAAATTGTGTATGTTTATCCTAAAAAATTATGATGCTGTCTGTCCTGCTTGATATAATTCCCCTCTCTCTCTTTATCATTTTTATTCATTTTCTGTCATGTTTTTTTTTTTTTTTTGTATATCAGTTTGTATAAAATGTATATATGTACCTCCACGTACCAATATTTTGGTTTAGGTGAATAAATTGAACCTAAACTTGCCTATATGTGAAGAAATTAAAGAATCAAAATTAATTAAATGTGGTTAAAATTCCCGTGGGGCAAGAAATGTAAACATTCCCATCATGCCAAGCTGACCAATCGTAAAGCTTGTCACAATACCGCTTTGGTAACGTTCCGAACTTTTCAAAGCATCGTGCGCTCTCACGGGTCCTCAATTTGGACTATAAATTAGGCAATTACGCATGATCAGTTCATCAGAACAGTACTACTGGCTGAACTTATAACATGTCTGGACGTGGCAAAGGAGGAAAAGGTCTTGGAAAAGGAGGCGCTAAGCGACACAGAAAAGTCTTGAGAGACAACATCCAGGGTATCACCAAGCCAGCCATACGCCGTCTTGCTCGCCGTGGTGGTGTCAAACGTATTTCCGGTCTCATCTACGAGGAAACTCGTGGAGTTCTTAAGGTTTTCTTGGAGAACGTGATCCGAGATGCTGTAACCTACACGGAGCATGCCAAGAGAAAGACCGTCACAGCTATGGACGTGGTCTACGCCTTGAAACGCCAAGGACGCACCCTGTACGGATTTGGAGGCTAAAGAATTCAGTTTGACAGTCAAGACAGAAGTTTAAAACAAACACAAACGGCCGTTATCACGGCCACCCAAATTTTTCGAAAAGATGCCTCTTAAACATCGTTAAGACAGACATTTACTTACTGAGTACTTGTTATACAGATATTCACTGTACAAAGTTGAATACAGAATGGTTGTAAGTGGTAAAATAAATACACAACAATAACAGAGTAAGACCCTTTATGTCGTAATATTTCCTCAAAACTATATACAGAGCAACAAATATGTATTGAATTTAGGTTTGGACAAGAAATATTGAATAAACACACACAAACAGTATATATTATTTAATTTTTTTTATTATTATAATCATATATTAAAATAATAATGCTGCTGTCTTGAGTATTATTTTGAGGGATCGATCTACCGACAATGACAGGTACCAACTGGCGCTGAGTGACATGCTTTTTTTTTCTTGTTTAACAATTATGACTAATGTTAGACAATTAATTGTCAATGTATAATTATCGCATTTTGGTCATTGCACTTTTATTGATGTATAATTACTGATTGAAAATTCCAATATGTCAATGTCAAAGAAAGGGGAGGGGGGGGGGTCTTGAATTTATTTATCTGTTTCATTGATATTAGCTGAATTGAGATACTTTATTATCAATTATATAATGTACGCTGATAATTAATTCAGTATACAGAGGACAAATGAACCAGGATTTTGTGTACATCAGATGGACCTCGCATGCTTGTATTTTATTTATATTTGAAGATACAGTTATTTTAGATATATGCTTGGTTGTACATTCAAGTTATTTGTGAATAAAATTTGGCTCTCATACATATAATAATACCTACTTGTATTTCTTTATTTATCCTACTTCTGTTATTATAATCAGTTGTAAACAATGTGGGATTTTTATACGTTTGCCACTTTTACGAGCACATGCATTCACATTGTAACACTCACACATATTATTTGTGTCTCAATAACGCATGTAATATGAAGGTATCTTTTCTTAAAAATTAGTTGGCCCTTAAAAGGGCCGTTTGGTGTGTGTACTTGCAAAATGAGATTATTTGCTGCTGGTGTACTTGGTGACGGCTTTGGTGCCCTCAGATACGGCGTGCTTGGCCAGTTCACCGGGCAGAAGGAGACGGACAGCAGTCTGGACCTCTCTGCTTGTGATTGTAGATCGCTTGTTGTAGTGGGCCAAACGAGAGGCTTCGGCAGCGATTCTCTCAAAGATATCGTTGACGAAGGAGTTCATTATGCTCATGGCCTTGCTGGAAACACCAGTGTCAGGGTGCACCTGCTTTAGGACTTTGTAGATGTAAATGGCATAAGATTCCCTCCTCCTCTTCCTCCTTTTCTTGTCTGTGCTCCTCGGTGTCTTGGCCTTGGTGACTGCTTTCTTGGCGCCTTTGGATCCGACTTTGGGTGGCATGATCTCAAGTTGACAGGTCAAACTGAAGAGATGAATAAAGTAAAATGGTAAAATTTACTATTTATATGCGAGTAGGAGGAGAAGCTTGTTACGGACCTCCGAGAAAACATTACTTGTTCGGATTTCACCTAAAGGCACAACAGAGCGACGCGTTAATTGGCTGCACCGTTGGATCCGCTTGGCTGTTTAAATTGGTGCGTGCGGGCGTCGCTGGATTATTCGTTGACTGTACACGAAAGAACATAACCGTTAAGAATGTCTGGACGTGGCAAAGGAGGCAAAGTGAAGGGGAAGGCCAAGAGCCGTTCTTCCCGCGCCGGACTGCAGTTCCCCGTGGGTCGTATTCACCGTCTGCTGAGAAAGGGCAACTACGCCGAGAGAGTGGGAGCAGGCGCTCCCGTGTACTTGGCTGCCGTTCTTGAGTACTTGGCCGCAGAAGTCTTGGAGTTGGCAGGCAACGCTGCCCGCGACAACAAAAAGACCAGAATCATTCCCCGTCATCTGCAGCTGGCCATCCGCAACGACGAAGAATTGAACAAACTCCTGTCCGGCGTGACCATCGCGCAGGGTGGTGTCCTGCCCAACATCCAAGCGGTGCTCCTTCCCAAAAAGACACAGAAAGCCGCCAAGTAAAAAGATCCTATAGTTGTGTTGTGTGCAGCACAAAACCAAACGGCCGTTTTCACGGCCACATAAGCTTTTCGAAAAGATACCTACATTACAAACGAGTTGAAACGTAAACAATTATTATAGCTAGAAAATAATAGAAACACACGAATTCAATAATTTTCAACACAGAACAGAGATCAAACATCAAAGAAAGTGTTATATATTTAATGATAAATAAATGTATTAAGTTAATAACAAAAGCAATAAATTTTAAAATTGACTCGCATGTATATTCGTATATGTACGTTTTTTTCTTTCTCGTTATAGGCAGTTGAATCCAAACCTTATAGGCCTGCGTACAAATGTTGAATTCTCACGTATTACTTGAATGCTCACTCAACAAAGAGATAAGAAAAAAAAAAACCCATTTCATTGACCAATTAAGACTAGAAACTGCGAAAATCATCTAACATGGCGATCTAACTTTCAATTTTTTTCCTTTGATACAAATATTTTTAAATATGATCATTATTTTATTAACATATTCAAAAGATCTGTAACTCCAGTTAAATCCTTAATGTTTCTTTTTTTTTCCCCCTCGCTATTGTTTTATATGATGATTATTTAGACAAAATTCCTAATTGATAAAAATAGATAAAAGTTATGAATATAAGAATCTCATAAGAATAAGAAGATGTGGTTTATATTATGTCTTGAATGTTCTTATTCAAAAAAGTGTGCTTCCCATAATAAGAGTGAATAAAAGCAACTCGATGCCAGTTTCCGGATACTTACAGTACTAACACAATTAAAAACTGGTAGTAAATTTTCTTTCGAATAGACTACCGATGCGAATGACTAAACGACATTTTTTTCAACACTTTACATTTATTGCGATGTCCATCACTGCGCCGTGCAGCACATCTGCATCGTCACGTGACATATAGATGCAGGGAATCATGATCTGCACGTGGAAAGTGTGCAACCAATTTGATGCTTCTATCAATGTATTGTATTGTCTTGTATTATATACTGGTTGTCTTGTTCAACTTGAAAGATATAGATTTTAAATACATTGGCTTTTGACCACATTCTGTTTATTTACATGTACTCAATTATTTGTGTGTGTAAATTACAAGAAACAAATTAATATCAATGAATAAGCTACTCCCATTATTCGCCTTGTTCGTCTCTCTCTGTCTCTCTCTTATGTATAACTACTAATTAAGTGAGTGTTCTACAATTATTAAATACACGCCCTTTTTATGTGATTTTTTTTTTTCATGTAATTTACAAGGATGTCAGTTATGTATATTCTTATGATATAATTATACTGAGAAATTCAGACGTTGTACCACCGAATGTGGTACGTTACGTACGGTCTGGATCTTTCCGGTGTCCTCGGTGTTATAATTATAAAGTAGGTGTCATGTATTTAAATATTCGAAAAGAAATTATATGTTGTCCCTTTAAGGGGGTGAACATCCACTGATCTAGAAAGTATATTAGATATATATTTGAACATTCAACAATTTGTGAGATTCCGTGATTTCCCTTCATATGACCCTTTTGTTTGATTGTTTTTTTTTCTCTCTCTCTCCATTTCATATGAAATGCAAGGCACACATCACTATCCATTGTGCGCGTGTTTGTGCCGAATGTTTGCATTTTCATTCGGATTTTAAGTAACATAGAAGACAATTGAAAGAAATGTACATGTATGTTTTATCACATAGCAATGTAGTAAGTACTTCAATCCCTTACTCGTGTTCTATTCCTCTTGTTTTCGTGTTTTAATCAAAATTAGTCGCTTCTGGGCTCCAGGGAACAGCGCATTTTCAGAATCAACAGACAATTCCTCCTTTAAAATGACAGATTAAGAACCTTAAACAAAAACAGTTATGTAGGAAATTATTTCAAGAAAACGCACAGTGACATATTTGAGAAAATTAAGTAAAATTGGGAGGACAAAATCGGAAAAATAACAGGTATTGAAACACAAAGTTTGACGAGTTCAATCCTCTACGCTCTCGACAATTGGGGAGTTTTCACGGAGGTCCGCGCTCGCCGCCACTCAAATAAGGCCATCGGCGGAGGTGATTTCATTCATTTCCTTATCGTCGATAACGTCGTTCACATCAGTTGTAGAAAACAGGACAAAAAAATTATGGCAGACGCCGCACCAGCAAAATCCCCCGCCAAGAAGAAGGTTTCCAAACCCAAGACGGTCCCCGCCCATCCCAAGTACATCGAGATGATCAGCGCTGCTGTGGCTGCCCTGAAGGAGCGCGGAGGTTCCTCGAGACAAGCTATTCTCAAGTACATCATGGGCAACTACAAAGTCGGTAATGACGCCTCTAGTGTCAACACCCATCTGAAGATGGCCCTCAAGAACGGAGTCAAGAAGGGAGTTCTCAAACAGGCCAAGGGTACAGGTGCCAGTGGTTCCTTCAAGCTGGGAGAGAAGCCCAAGACGGAGAAGAAACCCAAGACCAAAAAAGTCACCAAACCTAAGGCTGCCAAGCCCAAGAAAACGACCAAACCCAAGAAGACAACCGGGGAGAAAAAGCCAACAGAAAAGAAAAAGGCTGTTAAGAAACCTGCAGCACCCAAGAAGGCCAAGTCTCCCAAGAAGAAAGCAGCTACTAAGTCTCCCAAGAAAGCCAAGGCAGCTCCAAAGCCTACGAAAACCAAAGCGCCCAAGAAAGCCACAGCCAAGAAGTCAAAAACCCCAAAGAAAGCCACCAAGGCGTAGACTGCCAATTGTCTTAAACCAATTACAAAAGCCCTTTTCAGGGCTACCAACATTTTTAGAAAAGATGCCTCTATTACATACATGTACTAATGGAAACACAAAATGAATAAACAAGAAGTACACTTACCTATTACACATAGTTTATTTGTCTTCGACTGGAAGCAAATTGCAAAGTCATGATAATATTAACATGCTGTTTCTGAGAAGAAGAAGAAACAAAAGTCAGTTTTTAATTTGTTTACATACCCTCCCTCAAGTAAATAAAATTTTACTTTTTCCACATCACAACGCCTACGCTAACTATATGGCCATTATTATTAGTGTTATCATTCTAGTATATTTGTTTTCATGTTTTTTTTTTTTTTTTTTTTTTTTTTTTTTTGTTTTGTTTTGTTTTGTTTTGTTTTGGTTTGGTTTTTTTTTTTTTTTTTTGTTTTTTGTTGTTTTTTTTGTTGTTGAAGTTTTATTATTATTATTAATTTTTTTTATTTTATTTTATTTTATTTTATTCATTCATTTATTTTATTTATTTATTTATTATTATTATTATTATTATTTTTCTTTTTCTTTTTTTCTTTTTTTTTCCCCACTTTATTTGGAATCAAATGTGGAACGAATGGAATAAAAGTTCATGCGTACCTTTTGAAAGACAGATACATACATTCTTATTCTTTTCATTTATTTATTCTTTTCATTTATTCATTCATTCATTCATTCATTTATTTAATTATTCATTCATTTAATTAATTATTCATTTATTTGTATTATTTGTTTTGTTCTTGTTTTTGCAACAGGGTAATTCCTGTTCATCCTATATGCACCATTCTGATTATCTGCAAGTATCATGATACTTAGTAATATTACTGGGCTTGTTCAGATAATGGTAGGAGGAAATAATGACAAGAAATATATAATATATATTTTTCGAAAATGCATTTTGCTTCAATAACGAATTGAAAATATATGTATATATATAATAAATAATTCTATTTTCTATTCAATTGACGTTACATTCATCCCCATTATTCACCATATATATATTTTTAAAAAAAATATTTGACTATATGTATCTGCAGTGAAATCATGTGTCAAAAACCGACTTGATTTTCTTTTTCTTTTGGGGCAATTCTGTGGATTGAAACTACCTACAGACGTAGCCAATGGTCATCTCGTTCACCTGACTAATCGTAGCGAGTGTTACTGCGGGCACCAGCCAATCGACTAAGCCGACTGGTAGACCGCAGCGATTTTCAACTTGAGCTTACAAAGATATATAAGTTCACGGTGCAACACTGCCACTTCATTCATTCGAGTTTGAATAATCTGAGGAGATAGCATGGCACGTACCAAGCAGACGGCACGAAAATCTACAGGAGGCAAGGCCCCCAGAAAACAGCTCGCTACCAAAGCTGCTCGTAAAAGCGCACCAGCCACGGGTGGCGTTAAGAAACCGCATAGATACAGGCCAGGAACTGTCGCCCTCCGTGAAATTCGGAGATACCAGAAGAGCACTGAGCTTCTCATCAGGAAGCTGCCATTCCAGCGCTTGGTCCGGGAAATCGCTCAGGATTTTAAGACCGACTTGCGTTTCCAGAGTTCAGCTGTCATGGCTTTACAGGAAGCAAGCGAAGCTTACCTTGTTGGTCTCTTTGAGGACACCAACCTGTGCGCCATTCACGCCAAGAGAGTAACCATCATGCCCAAAGACATCCAGCTGGCCAGACGTATTCGTGGAGAGCGTGCTTAATTTTAAGCTGTATTTCAAGTCCTAAAGCAAACGGCCGTTTTCACGGCCACCTACATTCTTCGAAAAGATGCCTTCTGTTCAGACGTTGAAACATCTCTGAAAATAATGTTGAATTATTTGGCCGAAATTAATAAATTTTGTCAAATTCGGCGTACAATGCCCCCAAATTGAAAAAAAAAAAAAAAAAAAAAAATGTTGAGACACAGTACATCCTTCAGTGAATATATCTGTGCCTTACATATATATAATTACATAGCACAATGCTAGACAATTTCATAGTATTATTGTCATCATCAAGTTGTAGAAGTTGTCTACACATCTTGAAACTATATTTTGTACAAGTCCATCAACCTGCCCCTCTAGAATACATTCAAGAATTTTGCGAAATAAATTAGAAAATAGCACAATTATTTAAATAGAAAATGATGGAATGTGTCGAAGCAAAAAATAATAACAGTATTACAACTTTATCTCATTAGTTCTACAGCTATGCACATATGCGAGTACATGCATTTCAGAACTGCAATTCCGTATTTCATTTATATTCAAAGTATGATTTTTATTGATTTCTAAACAACGTCAAATATAACGATATTCATTCTAACGTGGCGTGTAATAAAATGAAAAAGGCTCATTTATAAAGCCGGTTTGGTCACTGCTTAAAGTTGCCTTTGAAAATTAACTGAGAAAAGAGGAAATCAAATAAATTATCACATCTATAACTAGATATCATAAATGAATGAGAATCAAAAGTTTCATTCAGCTTCTACATTTTGTATTATTTCGGTGTTATCTGTCACACCCCTTTCCTTTGAATAACTTAATCCCCACCCACCCACCCACACACGTTTTTATTATCATTCGGCAACAACGGTATTTATTTTGTTAAACTCAAAGCAAAAAATACTGAAATAAAAAAATAACAACAACAAAACAAAAAATTGTGTATGTTTATCCTAAAAAATTATGATGCTGTCTGTCCTGCTTGATATAATTCCCCTCTCTCTCTTTATCATTTTTATTCATTTTCTGTCATGTTTTTTTTTTTTTTTTGTATATCAGTTTGTATAAAATGTATATATGTACCTCCACGTACCAATATTTTGGTTTAGGTGAATAAATTGAACCTAAACTTGCCTATATGTGAAGAAATTAAAGAATCAAAATTAATTAAATGTGGTTAAAATTCCCGTGGGGCAAGAAATGTAAACATTCCCATCATGCCAAGCTGACCAATCGTAAAGCTTGTCACAATACCGCTTTGGTAACGTTCCGAACTTTTCAAAGCATCGTGCGCTCTCACGGGTCCTCAATTTGGACTATAAATTAGGCAATTACGCATGATCAGTTCATCAGAACAGTACTACTGGCTGAACTTATAACATGTCTGGACGTGGCAAAGGAGGAAAAGGTCTTGGAAAAGGAGGCGCTAAGCGACACAGAAAAGTCTTGAGAGACAACATCCAGGGTATCACCAAGCCAGCCATACGCCGTCTTGCTCGCCGTGGTGGTGTCAAACGTATTTCCGGTCTCATCTACGAGGAAACTCGTGGAGTTCTTAAGGTTTTCTTGGAGAACGTGATCCGAGATGCTGTAACCTACACGGAGCATGCCAAGAGAAAGACCGTCACAGCTATGGACGTGGTCTACGCCTTGAAACGCCAAGGACGCACCCTGTACGGATTTGGAGGCTAAAGAATTCAGTTTGACAGTCAAGACAGAAGTTTAAAACAAACACAAACGGCCGTTATCACGGCCACCCAAATTTTTCGAAAAGATGCCTCTTAAACATCGTTAAGACAGACATTTACTTACTGAGTACTTGTTATACAGATATTCACTGTACAAAGTTGAATACAGAATGGTTGTAAGTGGTAAAATAAATACACAACAATAACAGAGTAAGACCCTTTATGTCGTAATATTTCCTCAAAACTATATACAGAGCAACAAATATGTATTGAATTTAGGTTTGGACAAGAAATATTGAATAAACACACACAAACAGTATATATTATTTAATTTTTTTTATTATTATAATCATATATTAAAATAATAATGCTGCTGTCTTGAGTATTATTTTGAGGGATCGATCTACCGACAATGACAGGTACCAACTGGCGCTGAGTGACATGCTTTTTTTTTCTTGTTTAACAATTATGACTAATGTTAGACAATTAATTGTCAATGTATAATTATCGCATTTTGGTCATTGCACTTTTATTGATGTATAATTACTGATTGAAAATTCCAATATGTCAATGTCAAAGAAAGGGGAGGGGGGGGGGTCTTGAATTTATTTATCTGTTTCATTGATATTAGCTGAATTGAGATACTTTATTATCAATTATATAATGTACGCTGATAATTAATTCAGTATACAGAGGACAAATGAACCAGGATTTTGTGTACATCAGATGGACCTCGCATGCTTGTATTTTATTTATATTTGAAGATACAGTTATTTTAGATATATGCTTGGTTGTACATTCAAGTTATTTGTGAATAAAATTTGGCTCTCATACATATAATAATACCTACTTGTATTTCTTTATTTATCCTACTTCTGTTATTATAATCAGTTGTAAACAATGTGGGATTTTTATACGTTTGCCACTTTTACGAGCACATGCATTCACATTGTAACACTCACACATATTATTTGTGTCTCAATAACGCATGTAATATGAAGGTATCTTTTCTTAAAAATTAGTTGGCCCTTAAAAGGGCCGTTTGGTGTGTGTACTTGCAAAATGAGATTATTTGCTGCTGGTGTACTTGGTGACGGCTTTGGTGCCCTCAGATACGGCGTGCTTGGCCAGTTCACCGGGCAGAAGGAGACGGACAGCAGTCTGGACCTCTCTGCTTGTGATTGTAGATCGCTTGTTGTAGTGGGCCAAACGAGAGGCTTCGGCAGCGATTCTCTCAAAGATATCGTTGACGAAGGAGTTCATTATGCTCATGGCCTTGCTGGAAACACCAGTGTCAGGGTGCACCTGCTTTAGGACTTTGTAGATGTAAATGGCATAAGATTCCCTCCTCCTCTTCCTCCTTTTCTTGTCTGTGCTCCTCGGTGTCTTGGCCTTGGTGACTGCTTTCTTGGCGCCTTTGGATCCGACTTTGGGTGGCATGATCTCAAGTTGACAGGTCAAACTGAAGAGATGAATAAAGTAAAATGGTAAAATTTACTATTTATATGCGAGTAGGAGGAGAAGCTTGTTACGGACCTCCGAGAAAACATTACTTGTTCGGATTTCACCTAAAGGCACAACAGAGCGACGCGTTAATTGGCTGCACCGTTGGATCCGCTTGGCTGTTTAAATTGGTGCGTGCGGGCGTCGCTGGATTATTCGTTGACTGTACACGAAAGAACATAACCGTTAAGAATGTCTGGACGTGGCAAAGGAGGCAAAGTGAAGGGGAAGGCCAAGAGCCGTTCTTCCCGCGCCGGACTGCAGTTCCCCGTGGGTCGTATTCACCGTCTGCTGAGAAAGGGCAACTACGCCGAGAGAGTGGGAGCAGGCGCTCCCGTGTACTTGGCTGCCGTTCTTGAGTACTTGGCCGCAGAAGTCTTGGAGTTGGCAGGCAACGCTGCCCGCGACAACAAAAAGACCAGAATCATTCCCCGTCATCTGCAGCTGGCCATCCGCAACGACGAAGAATTGAACAAACTCCTGTCCGGCGTGACCATCGCGCAGGGTGGTGTCCTGCCCAACATCCAAGCGGTGCTCCTTCCCAAAAAGACACAGAAAGCCGCCAAGTAAAAAGATCCTATAGTTGTGTTGTGTGCAGCACAAAACCAAACGGCCGTTTTCACGGCCACATAAGCTTTTCGAAAAGATACCTACATTACAAACGAGTTGAAACGTAAACAATTATTATAGCTAGAAAATAATAGAAACACACGAATTCAATAATTTTCAACACAGAACAGAGATCAAACATCAAAGAAAGTGTTATATATTTAATGATAAATAAATGTATTAAGTTAATAACAAAAGCAATAAATTTTAAAATTGACTCGCATGTATATTCGTATATGTACGTTTTTTTCTTTCTCGTTATAGGCAGTTGAATCCAAACCTTATAGGCCTGCGTACAAATGTTGAATTCTCACGTATTACTTGAATGCTCACTCAACAAAGAGATAAGAAAAAAAAAAACCCATTTCATTGACCAATTAAGACTAGAAACTGCGAAAATCATCTAACATGGCGATCTAACTTTCAATTTTTTTCCTTTGATACAAATATTTTTAAATATGATCATTATTTTATTAACATATTCAAAAGATCTGTAACTCCAGTTAAATCCTTAATGTTTCTTTTTTTTTCCCCCTCGCTATTGTTTTATATGATGATTATTTAGACAAAATTCCTAATTGATAAAAATAGATAAAAGTTATGAATATAAGAATCTCATAAGAATAAGAAGATGTGGTTTATATTATGTCTTGAATGTTCTTATTCAAAAAAGTGTGCTTCCCATAATAAGAGTGAATAAAAGCAACTCGATGCCAGTTTCCGGATACTTACAGTACTAACACAATTAAAAACTGGTAGTAAATTTTCTTTCGAATAGACTACCGATGCGAATGACTAAACGACATTTTTTTCAACACTTTACATTTATTGCGATGTCCATCACTGCGCCGTGCAGCACATCTGCATCGTCACGTGACATATAGATGCAGGGAATCATGATCTGCACGTGGAAAGTGTGCAACCAATTTGATGCTTCTATCAATGTATTGTATTGTCTTGTATTATATACTGGTTGTCTTGTTCAACTTGAAAGATATAGATTTTAAATACATTGGCTTTTGACCACATTCTGTTTATTTACATGTACTCAATTATTTGTGTGTGTAAATTACAAGAAACAAATTAATATCAATGAATAAGCTACTCCCATTATTCGCCTTGTTCGTCTCTCTCTGTCTCTCTCTTATGTATAACTACTAATTAAGTGAGTGTTCTACAATTATTAAATACACGCCCTTTTTATGTGATTTTTTTTTTTCATGTAATTTACAAGGATGTCAGTTATGTATATTCTTATGATATAATTATACTGAGAAATTCAGACGTTGTACCACCGAATGTGGTACGTTACGTACGGTCTGGATCTTTCCGGTGTCCTCGGTGTTATAATTATAAAGTAGGTGTCATGTATTTAAATATTCGAAAAGAAATTATATGTTGTCCCTTTAAGGGGGTGAACATCCACTGATCTAGAAAGTATATTAGATATATATTTGAACATTCAACAATTTGTGAGATTCCGTGATTTCCCTTCATATGACCCTTTTGTTTGATTGTTTTTTTTTCTCTCTCTCTCCATTTCATATGAAATGCAAGGCACACATCACTATCCATTGTGCGCGTGTTTGTGCCGAATGTTTGCATTTTCATTCGGATTTTAAGTAACATAGAAGACAATTGAAAGAAATGTACATGTATGTTTTATCACATAGCAATGTAGTAAGTACTTCAATCCCTTACTCGTGTTCTATTCCTCTTGTTTTCGTGTTTTAATCAAAATTAGTCGCTTCTGGGCTCCAGGGAACAGCGCATTTTCAGAATCAACAGACAATTCCTCCTTTAAAATGACAGATTAAGAACCTTAAACAAAAACAGTTATGTAGGAAATTATTTCAAGAAAACGCACAGTGACATATTTGAGAAAATTAAGTAAAATTGGGAGGACAAAATCGGAAAAATAACAGGTATTGAAACACAAAGTTTGACGAGTTCAATCCTCTACGCTCTCGACAATTGGGGAGTTTTCACGGAGGTCCGCGCTCGCCGCCACTCAAATAAGGCCATCGGCGGAGGTGATTTCATTCATTTCCTTATCGTCGATAACGTCGTTCACATCAGTTGTAGAAAACAGGACAAAAAAATTATGGCAGACGCCGCACCAGCAAAATCCCCCGCCAAGAAGAAGGTTTCCAAACCCAAGACGGTCCCCGCCCATCCCAAGTACATCGAGATGATCAGCGCTGCTGTGGCTGCCCTGAAGGAGCGCGGAGGTTCCTCGAGACAAGCTATTCTCAAGTACATCATGGGCAACTACAAAGTCGGTAATGACGCCTCTAGTGTCAACACCCATCTGAAGATGGCCCTCAAGAACGGAGTCAAGAAGGGAGTTCTCAAACAGGCCAAGGGTACAGGTGCCAGTGGTTCCTTCAAGCTGGGAGAGAAGCCCAAGACGGAGAAGAAACCCAAGACCAAAAAAGTCACCAAACCTAAGGCTGCCAAGCCCAAGAAAACGACCAAACCCAAGAAGACAACCGGGGAGAAAAAGCCAACAGAAAAGAAAAAGGCTGTTAAGAAACCTGCAGCACCCAAGAAGGCCAAGTCTCCCAAGAAGAAAGCAGCTACTAAGTCTCCCAAGAAAGCCAAGGCAGCTCCAAAGCCTACGAAAACCAAAGCGCCCAAGAAAGCCACAGCCAAGAAGTCAAAAACCCCAAAGAAAGCCACCAAGGCGTAGACTGCCAATTGTCTTAAACCAATTACAAAAGCCCTTTTCAGGGCTACCAACATTTTTAGAAAAGATGCCTCTATTACATACATGTACTAATGGAAACACAAAATGAATAAACAAGAAGTACACTTACCTATTACACATAGTTTATTTGTCTTCGACTGGAAGCAAATTGCAAAGTCATGATAATATTAACATGCTGTTTCTGAGAAGAAGAAGAAACAAAAGTCAGTTTTTAATTTGTTTACATACCCTCCCTCAAGTAAATAAAATTTTACTTTTTCCACATCACAACGCCTACGCTAACTATATGGCCATTATTATTAGTGTTATCATTCTAGTATATTTGTTTTCATGTTTTTTTTTTTTTTTTTTTTTTTTTTTTTTTGTTTTGTTTTGTTTTGTTTTGTTTTGGTTTGGTTTTTTTTTTTTTTTTTTGTTTTTTGTTGTTTTTTTTGTTGTTGAAGTTTTATTATTATTATTAATTTTTTTTATTTTATTTTATTTTATTTTATTCATTCATTTATTTTATTTATTTATTTATTATTATTATTATTATTATTTTTCTTTTTCTTTTTTTCTTTTTTTTTCCCCACTTTATTTGGAATCAAATGTGGAACGAATGGAATAAAAGTTCATGCGTACCTTTTGAAAGACAGATACATACATTCTTATTCTTTTCATTTATTTATTCTTTTCATTTATTCATTCATTCATTCATTCATTTATTTAATTATTCATTCATTTAATTAATTATTCATTTATTTGTATTATTTGTTTTGTTCTTGTTTTTGCAACAGGGTAATTCCTGTTCATCCTATATGCACCATTCTGATTATCTGCAAGTATCATGATACTTAGTAATATTACTGGGCTTGTTCAGATAATGGTAGGAGGAAATAATGACAAGAAATATATAATATATATTTTTCGAAAATGCATTTTGCTTCAATAACGAATTGAAAATATATGTATATATATAATAAATAATTCTATTTTCTATTCAATTGACGTTACATTCATCCCCATTATTCACCATATATATATTTTTAAAAAAAATATTTGACTATATGTATCTGCAGTGAAATCATGTGTCAAAAACCGACTTGATTTTCTTTTTCTTTTGGGGCAATTCTGTGGATTGAAACTACCTACAGACGTAGCCAATGGTCATCTCGTTCACCTGACTAATCGTAGCGAGTGTTACTGCGGGCACCAGCCAATCGACTAAGCCGACTGGTAGACCGCAGCGATTTTCAACTTGAGCTTACAAAGATATATAAGTTCACGGTGCAACACTGCCACTTCATTCATTCGAGTTTGAATAATCTGAGGAGATAGCATGGCACGTACCAAGCAGACGGCACGAAAATCTACAGGAGGCAAGGCCCCCAGAAAACAGCTCGCTACCAAAGCTGCTCGTAAAAGCGCACCAGCCACGGGTGGCGTTAAGAAACCGCATAGATACAGGCCAGGAACTGTCGCCCTCCGTGAAATTCGGAGATACCAGAAGAGCACTGAGCTTCTCATCAGGAAGCTGCCATTCCAGCGCTTGGTCCGGGAAATCGCTCAGGATTTTAAGACCGACTTGCGTTTCCAGAGTTCAGCTGTCATGGCTTTACAGGAAGCAAGCGAAGCTTACCTTGTTGGTCTCTTTGAGGACACCAACCTGTGCGCCATTCACGCCAAGAGAGTAACCATCATGCCCAAAGACATCCAGCTGGCCAGACGTATTCGTGGAGAGCGTGCTTAATTTTAAGCTGTATTTCAAGTCCTAAAGCAAACGGCCGTTTTCACGGCCACCTACATTCTTCGAAAAGATGCCTTCTGTTCAGACGTTGAAACATCTCTGAAAATAATGTTGAATTATTTGGCCGAAATTAATAAATTTTGTCAAATTCGGCGTACAATGCCCCCAAATTGAAAAAAAAAAAAAAAAAAAAAAATGTTGAGACACAGTACATCCTTCAGTGAATATATCTGTGCCTTACATATATATAATTACATAGCACAATGCTAGACAATTTCATAGTATTATTGTCATCATCAAGTTGTAGAAGTTGTCTACACATCTTGAAACTATATTTTGTACAAGTCCATCAACCTGCCCCTCTAGAATACATTCAAGAATTTTGCGAAATAAATTAGAAAATAGCACAATTATTTAAATAGAAAATGATGGAATGTGTCGAAGCAAAAAATAATAACAGTATTACAACTTTATCTCATTAGTTCTACAGCTATGCACATATGCGAGTACATGCATTTCAGAACTGCAATTCCGTATTTCATTTATATTCAAAGTATGATTTTTATTGATTTCTAAACAACGTCAAATATAACGATATTCATTCTAACGTGGCGTGTAATAAAATGAAAAAGGCTCATTTATAAAGCCGGTTTGGTCACTGCTTAAAGTTGCCTTTGAAAATTAACTGAGAAAAGAGGAAATCAAATAAATTATCACATCTATAACTAGATATCATAAATGAATGAGAATCAAAAGTTTCATTCAGCTTCTACATTTTGTATTATTTCGGTGTTATCTGTCACACCCCTTTCCTTTGAATAACTTAATCCCCACCCACCCACCCACACACGTTTTTATTATCATTCGGCAACAACGGTATTTATTTTGTTAAACTCAAAGCAAAAAATACTGAAATAAAAAAATAACAACAACAAAACAAAAAATTGTGTATGTTTATCCTAAAAAATTATGATGCTGTCTGTCCTGCTTGATATAATTCCCCTCTCTCTCTTTATCATTTTTATTCATTTTCTGTCATGTTTTTTTTTTTTTTTTGTATATCAGTTTGTATAAAATGTATATATGTACCTCCACGTACCAATATTTTGGTTTAGGTGAATAAATTGAACCTAAACTTGCCTATATGTGAAGAAATTAAAGAATCAAAATTAATTAAATGTGGTTAAAATTCCCGTGGGGCAAGAAATGTAAACATTCCCATCATGCCAAGCTGACCAATCGTAAAGCTTGTCACAATACCGCTTTGGTAACGTTCCGAACTTTTCAAAGCATCGTGCGCTCTCACGGGTCCTCAATTTGGACTATAAATTAGGCAATTACGCATGATCAGTTCATCAGAACAGTACTACTGGCTGAACTTATAACATGTCTGGACGTGGCAAAGGAGGAAAAGGTCTTGGAAAAGGAGGCGCTAAGCGACACAGAAAAGTCTTGAGAGACAACATCCAGGGTATCACCAAGCCAGCCATACGCCGTCTTGCTCGCCGTGGTGGTGTCAAACGTATTTCCGGTCTCATCTACGAGGAAACTCGTGGAGTTCTTAAGGTTTTCTTGGAGAACGTGATCCGAGATGCTGTAACCTACACGGAGCATGCCAAGAGAAAGACCGTCACAGCTATGGACGTGGTCTACGCCTTGAAACGCCAAGGACGCACCCTGTACGGATTTGGAGGCTAAAGAATTCAGTTTGACAGTCAAGACAGAAGTTTAAAACAAACACAAACGGCCGTTATCACGGCCACCCAAATTTTTCGAAAAGATGCCTCTTAAACATCGTTAAGACAGACATTTACTTACTGAGTACTTGTTATACAGATATTCACTGTACAAAGTTGAATACAGAATGGTTGTAAGTGGTAAAATAAATACACAACAATAACAGAGTAAGACCCTTTATGTCGTAATATTTCCTCAAAACTATATACAGAGCAACAAATA